>NC_134369.1:43302500-43457500 GCF_035582795.1 Mycteria americana
CATAGTTGCTTTGTTTTGGTATCGCTAAATAGAGATTGATTAAAACCTTGAATCTTCCTAACATAAAAAAAATCATATTGTCAAGTATACACAAATTTTAACCCATAGATATGAAATTGTCCACCACTTACTATAGAATTGTGGAGGTTCTTTTAAGTATCTTCCACAAAATGGTTTGATTCTTGAGTAAGGACAATCTTTGATAAGTAAGCCTTTAATATTTTTATGACAAAGTTCCAAAGAGGGTTAGCCGCTGTCAGTACAGTATGTACATTTGTATTGACCTAAGAGGTAGATAAATCTCATTTGTGATATATATGAATGGAACTGTATTTTGGTTAATATCATCCCTTTCAGTAAATATGGTATCCCTCAGGTTTAGGATATACTGTATGATTACCTTTCATGCATTGCAGCAAAAAATTCTAAAAATGGGGGATTTCCTTAGTCCAAACTAGTCATGTTAGCTTCTGCAGAAAAATAAATACAGACTGAAAGCCAAGGATATTTCTATGGGTCTTTTTCCATTTTAATTTGAAATCTTGAAAATTAAGTTTATAATTTCAAAAGTATGAATTTTATTCTTACAAAGTCACAAAAGTCACAAATTCAGTTGTGTGTAAGGAAACTGCTATTCAGTTGTTTTTATTGGCAGACTACCTATTTCGTAAAGCAAATAAAATCTCATAGGGTTTCTTTCCCTACACCTTCAGAACTGATTTCAGCAGGAATGTTGTATTTAAACAACAAAAAATAACCCCTAGCTTATCACATTTCTATTATTTTACCACTTCTCAGGTGTCTACTTACACAAGCCCACAGTGAAAAAACACAGCAGTAATACATTCAGGAGGAAAAGTTTGTTAGACTGTTTTTTAAATTCTGATTTTAGTTCTGGCATTAATCTGTAATTCATTCTAACAAGCAGGGAAGCTGCAGCTCTTTATCCAAGTTAAAGGTTTCTCAAATACCTCTCAGTTTTAGTCTAGCAATATCTATCCATTCCCAGCTCTCTCATTACTTCAGAGTTGCTATACCACCTTTATGTACGAGGCTGCCAAAATCACAAATCCTGGCAGACTTTAGAAATGCAGTTGAAATTCCCAGTGGAGCATATAAAAGCATTTTACAGAGGTTCAGTGTGATATTAGATCTAAATTAAATTTTTTAAAAAGCCAAACTTGAGGATAAAAGACTTATTTTATGTAATTACATAAAGGTCCTTAATATCAAATAGATTTATTTTCTGTGTGTGTAACCACCACATGTATACTAAATATTTTGTAGTATTAGAGATAGTTATGCTTTGTGAGCTCTAATAAATTCCCCAGATAATCTGTCTACTACTCAAGAAGAATTATTTCTGCTCTACAGAATCATCAAAACACAGAGATCTTGCATGTAGCACCCAGATGAAACCAGCTGTAGCCCTGCATGCAGTTTATCCACGAACTAAACTTCACAGTACCTGGATGAAAATGTAGTGTAGAAACAGAAGAAAGCCAAGTAGTTGTCAGAAGGAGTTACTAAGAAGTTTTGTTTTTCATCTGTAATAATTGGCAAAAGTCCTGCTTGTTGCCAATAAAAATATTGGAAGTGCCTCAGTGTTTTGTGTGAAGAAAAAAAATTTGTGTATAGTTTAGACAGTCAGACTTTTCAAATTCTTGTGGAACTCATTTCTTCTTCAAGAGCTTAATTTTAGTTTAATAGTAGTCATAAATCATGAAATGAAAAGGGTAAGTTACATAACAGTAGCACATTTTGCTCTATCTTGTATTTAGCATTCATTGCCATAGAAGTATTTTGTTTTATACTATTAAATCAATAGCAGATCTCTGTAACCTGGAAAATTTTAGCATTCATAACTAACCATGTGATGTTCCTCTAAAGCTGGTAACACCTTAATTTTTCTTTCTGCATACTACCTTTCTTTTGGGATTTATTATGCAACCAATGTATTTATTGGAAAGTGTGTAACAGTCAATTTTAGATGAACCGGAAACACAAAGCTCAATAGCACCCAATAGCTCTCTCACTGTTGTTTATTCTGTACTGGTTCAGTTATAATAATTGGTCTAGTATAATTACTGGTCTAATGGTCCAGTAATAAATATTACTGGACACCACGATTAATTTTGAATGATGTGACTGCTAAATGGGAAATGACGTTTGTTCGAATGATGTTTAATGTAATAGATACAAGCAGAAATTCATAAGCCAAAATTCTGATCTTTTGAGATAAAAACATGCTTTTTACTAGGAGACAGATGACTACCGGTATTTTGACCCCAAGATGCTACGAGGCAGTGACAGGTGAGTTTACTATGAGTTTTGCTTCTTTCCTTGTACCCTGTGAAAAGGTCAACTTAAGAAATCTGGTTTTATTTTACTTGCTGACTATGAGTAATCAATTTTAATCATTAATTCTAAGTCAAGACAGTTGGTGTTGAAGGAATTCACAGCGGGAACTTGGATCAACCAGATACATTTTTATAACACTGCAAAAAAAATCTTTGTTCCAGTGACTGAACATGCTGCTAACATGTACATCAGTTCAGTCACAGGAATGTGTACTAATATTTAGCAATAATAAATGTTAGAATTCTTTATAGTTGTACTGCTTGGTTTCTTTGAAACTTTGTGGTTTTTCACTGTTAAATTAAAAAATCATCGGATAGTGCACCAAAATTTATTTATTACTTTTTAAACAGTTAAAATTTTAATTTGAATACAACCCTTCTTTAGTAATTTGTTAATAACTTTGCAAAAAATAATTAAAAATTGTCTGCATTTGCTCTTGTTTAAGCAGATGCACATTTTATATTCGTGTACATATGAAGGGAGAGTTGGATGTAGTTTATTTTGCCAGTAAAAGAGAGGAGGAGGAATTAGACTAGAGGTTGATAAATTTATATCTTTTGCTTTATATCTTTGACCAATAACTGTGGCTGATAATCTCACCTCTTAATATCCTGGAAACGGAGAAGATACTTAATTTTAACATACCTTCTAAAAATAATTTTCATGTGAGCTGTGAGGAAACAATCGGCTCATTTAATTGCAGGGGTTTATTACAGGACGAATATGAATAAAGTAGGTCCAGACTTGGTTCTAGTTATTTGCATTAAAATCTGCCCCCACTTCCTCTATTCTTGAAACATGGAAAGTATATTTCTGACAGCATAAGTAGTAATAGGAAACAAATTTCAGATAATTTATAAGTTTTATTGGAAACTATTATTGCAGACTATATAATTTCAAAGATAAGCAGATTTTGAAAGCATCAAAGAAAAAAATTGCCGGTATTTTATGTTTCATTTTAATTGCAACTTTCATTGGTTTGTTATGCTTTTATGGCATTTTTGGAGGATTATGTGCAAAAGTGCAAAGATTTGTTTTATTAAAGCCAAAGGGTTTTTCTCATGTAAATGTGCATTTTTACCCACTCCATGTATTTCTTATGCTGCTTTAAACAATGTAAAGATATGCATTTACAGCAGTTCATAAATGTGCCATTCTGTGTAGCTATAATAATCATCATAGGGAAAAACTTTTAATTTCTGGTTTGGAATTTGTTTGGGTTTTTTACATAAACTCAGGTTATATTCCTTAAATCATATTTGAGCATAACAACAAAACTCTAGTATAGCCATATAGGGGTTTGTCTAATTCTCCCTTCAAATATTTATGTAGATGATAAAAAAACATAAGTTAGCTGGCTTGGCAAAATATTACTAGTTTAAAATAATAGTATCAAATACTATAATTAATGGAATGATATTAAAAAGTGACTAATTTTTTTTCTAACCTACTCCTGTTTTAAGAAATACTGGCATTTCTACCTATTAATTTTTAAATAGAGTAGGAACAGCATTACCGTAATTCAGCCTTAGCAAAACAGTAGCTTTGTATCCTGTGTAAAGCCTATGTCAAGTATAAACAGGCCTTGTCCTTTGAAAGGATGACACAAAATGTATGTAGATTTGTCATATCACAGTCAAACGACGAGAGAATGGGGCTAACGGTTCTACTTATGGGGAGTTTGTAGTATTCATGACATCAAAACAGCATGTTAGATAGCCATTCCCTCCTACAACCTGTGTTTCTGATACACTGGAATCTGTGTTGACTCAGTTGTTGTTGGTCACTCAGAGGAAACTTCTTGAAATAAGGGAAAAGATATGTTGAAGGGAAAAATGCAATGCTTTTAATCTGTTAGAACATAAGAAGTATTTGACTACCTGGGGCTGCAGGCCAGTACAGGGCAGGAAGGTCGTGATAGTGTGTGGATAGGGCAGGAGAGCAGACTGACCCTTCAGAGCTTTCTCTTTGCTTTTTCCCTTGCTCCTGAAGGTGCAAGGTGATGCAGGAAAAGAGGCTTCTCCCCCTCTCCCTGCTACCTCCCTGTGGCTAGGACTCTGTATTCAAATGGAGAGGAAGAGTCTGTACCACCCAAACTGTAACTTACCTCTTCCTCCTTAAATCATTTTAATCCTACTGTTGTTGCTGTGACCCCTGACAGCAGAACACATATCTGCTGCCTATAGTAGTTTTTGAGATTTTGAAGCGTCAGGAAGTATATATGCAGGCACTGCAAACTGACTAGCTTACCTAGTTAAGACTCCATTGGGCAGGATGTGTAAGTGTAATGAACGGTGCTAATGCTGATGAAATTTTTTACTCATTATATTTGCTCCTAGCTAGCAGCACTATAGTTAGAGCTTTTAAGCTCTAAAAGAAGTGTTGTCATAAAGCTTATGATTCAAACAGCAACCTTAAAACTGATGAAGTAAACTCCTATTTGCTCATGTATTCAGTCCTGTAGAATAAATGATTTTCCATAACACATCATTTAAGTAAAATACTTGGGAAAATGAATGCAGAAAGGCAAATATTGTTCCATTTTATATCTTTGCCTAATATTATATAGTATTCCATAAACACAATGTGTACGTGATACTTATTGTGCATATTTATATTAATGTCTAATAAAATTTAAGTTGTAGTTTGTTTGTGTTTCTTTTTATAGCTCAGTTCCAAGAAACAAAAATCCATTCCAGGAGGTAAGTCACATAGAAATTATTTTTCAATGTTCATCTGTTAAAAAAAAAATAAAATCCTGAAGTACCAGTCATTTTTGATGATCATGATTAAGAAAATGAGAGGTCTTGTTTGCAAAAGCCGCTTAGACTAATTATACCTAGTATTAATTATAATTAGCTTTTATTCTGAAGAAGTCTTTTCATCATCAAAGGACTATGTAAGCATTAACTAACACTGGAGAAAAAAAAATCTAGAAAATTCTTCTGGAGGTAATTACAGGGATTTATTAATATCATAATTGGTACTCAGCAATTTAGAACCCCCATTTTTATACCAGATCTTTAGAATGCTCTCTAGATTTAATCCTTTGTCCAGCCTTAAAGAGCAGTGTTGACCACTGATTTAAGTGACAGTATTTTAAACAGTATTTTAAACAGTATTTTAAACAGTCTCTGCAATTAAAGGAAAAAAGCAAAACAACAAATGTTGTCATTTTATACAAATGCCAGTAGCTTTCAGTATTTTTCAACATCAATATTTGCAAATAATAAAAGTCTTACTTATCTGATCTTACTACCAAGTTTCATAAGCAAAATCTTTGCCTTGGCAATATACAAACGTCTTGGATTTCTCTTGAAGTGTCCTAATTATCCTCCTGAACAAAAGAAATACCATGTGGTGTCATATATATGGCTAGCAGATGGTCATAGCAAAAATGTCAGTAGTAACATGAAGTCTATATAAAATTCATACAGTGTAGTCTAACAATTTTGGATACGTTAACAAATGTTAACAAAATGTTGCAAATACAGGGAACGTTAACAAAAGTGATGCAACTATTAAGTCTCCTTTTTCTATTCATTAATTGTTCCCTTTTAAACATAGCCCAGAAAATACTGATGGCCTTTACCTGTAATATTATAGATTATTACCAATAGTAAGTGGGAGAGGGAAAAATAATGAAAAAGTGTATTGTTTTATAACAAGTATTTTATTTGTGTCCCGAATTAATTCTTAAGCATCCATGGAAATATTTTAACTGTTCCTATGGACACTGGAGACATCTCTGCACAAAAAAGTAACATGTTGAAACTGTGTACGTTTCCAATATTTCTTAGTAGAAGATAGTGACATGTTAAAAGCTCTCAGCTTGCTATTCTGCATCCTACTAAAACTCTTCTATTATCTTCTTTCAGGTAGGAAGCTAGTGGTTCTGTATCCAGTTCTTATTAGACTGCAGTGTGATTAGGATGATATTTGCTGTAGGTTTAATGATTTGGTATATATTTTACTACTGAAATGTTAAGAATTTGAATGCATACTCTGATTATGTGTGTGTTGCCTTTTAGGCGATAGTGTTTGTAGTTGGAGGAGGCAACTATATTGAATATCAAAATCTTATTGACTACATAAAGGTATGTGCACTTCTGTTGGTTGTAGTCTATAACTTACTGATAGAAACCAGTTTTAGCAGGCTTTCTGTAACATTTAGTATTTAGGAGATCAAGTCTATGAGATTAGTCTTAACATCCTTATTATATACAGAGTCTGGGGAAAAAAGTATGTAAAAATCATTAGAAAATATGGGTTATTAATTCAGACCAACAAAGAGTTACTGGTTTGGTATTTTTGCTCATGTCGCACTTTTGAATTGAGTAAATAAACTGCATTCTGCTTTATTTTATCTTCATACTCACTAACGTGGTTGAAAACTGTCAGCACATGTAGCTAACTGAATTAACCTGTCTTCTGTACAGATACATCAAATGCTTTAGTTTGGCTGTTCGTATTGTTTCAGAGTCCTGTCACTAGTTTTCGTTTGCTGTTGTTAAATAAAGCAGCTGTAGCGTATCATAGCCTTGAAAGTAAGGAACTACTCAGAATTCTCTGGTTTTCATCAGTCTCGCAAAAGAGATACTACAGTGCTTTTTCATACGCAACTTAGCAATATGAAGTCAGTTCAAAACAAGGCCTGCAGATAACAGTATCTTATTTTACAACACTCTCACTTGAGCATAATGTCTGTTGTTTCAGAAGCCAACATAATGCAAATACTATGCTATCTGTCAAAGCAAATATCAGATTGGCATCAATATCTAAGCATTTATTATTTACCCACATTTAGATGTTTTTGCTAATGAGTTAATGGAAGCTCATTCTTGATATGCTGCATCATTTGATTCTATGTAGAAATCATAAGAGGTGTCATATGCACAAAGAAGAAAATATGTAACCAACTGTGTAATGCTGGTTTAACAGATTTAATTTCTCTGGTTCCAGCTGGCCATCCTAGCAGAACACATGTATACCAAAAATCAGTGGATGGAGAAAAGTAATTACAGCATTACAGTTCTTCAGGGGCAGGGGTGAGATTCAAGCCCTTTCCAGGAATAAAAAAAAAACAAAAACAAAAGGAACTCTGATAAAATGTTGAAGTAGGTAATACATTATTTAAGAGCAGCAGCATACCATACTTCCTTCCTCATCTTAACCTTGTTCATGGTATGATTGTCCTGTCCTGTGATGGACTGGATTGAGGATTTTCATACAAAAGAATAATTACAGAGCACTAATCACTGAAAAACACTTCTTCCACAAAACAAGCATGTGAGAGTTTTATGTCCAGGTAAATCCTGAAGAACATGAAGTCAGAACATGTGTGCTGAGTTGTTTTCCCCCTCTAACAGGCAGCCATTTTGGAATAGAGCTGGTCTGGATAGGGGAAAGGAGAGGAAGAGGAATATAAGTTAAAGAAATTATGTAGGCTCAGCTTAGCACCTACTTAGCACCTATCACTATTCTTGATAACTAATTATAGCATTCAGTGGGGCATCTGTCTGTAACAGAGCGCGTTGTCAAACTTTTGGCTTGCTCCTTAGCTTACCCAAAGCCACTTCAGGTGCCATATCAATTCAAAAGACACCCAGCAACAAGTGTATTTGTGATGTATATTTGTTACTTCCTACTAAAATAAAACTCTGAATCCCCTAGAGGCTAATACACTTCTCTGATATGTGGCTGCATACTGACTGCAGCTGAGATTTGCTGTGGGTGCATATATGTATATATACAGAGCATTTGTATGATGACAAGTTAAACACTCGGCACTTCATACAAAGTGGCAGGAAGCTGAAGCTTCTAAGGAATAAGAGGGCCAATAGGAGGTCATTTGGTAGACAGATGGAGAGGACAGAAGAGACTGAAAACTACAGGAATGGTAATGTTAGACCTTATGGAGAGTCAGAAGTTGGACGTAGTTTTTCTTCTTCTGGAACCCATGGACAGACGTTTCTTCATCATCAGTTGTCAGGGCTGAAGGGTGCTCTATGTTTCTCCAATCAGGCTGCATACTTGGTCAGTGGGAGATGACCTCCCAAGACTCCCTCACCTTTATTCCACTTAGCCATTTGCTCTTGAAAACACAAGAAAGGTTGATGAAAGCCTTAATTCCACCTCCCCCCCCCCCGGAGACTTGTCTGCCTCTCCCAGGTGACTCTTACAGGCTTATCTAATAAAATTTGCTTTTCCATGTGGTACACTTCCAGCATCTGTTGTTTCAACAGATGTAGCCTATTAATTATTCTAATATTCAGTCAGTCTTCCTCCAGAATAAAAAAAGAGAAAAATCAACAGCTCTGTTCTTGCAAGCAGATACCACAAAGATTTTATTCACTGTTTTATTTTTCTAAGCACTATCTGTTTTGCCAGTTTGCCTCTGAAAGCACAGAGAAAGTATTTTAAAACTTTATAAAACAGGAAGCAGTGCTCATTCAGCTTTGACAGTCTGGGGGTTTTTGTAGGAGAATTAGGAGGAAACCTCAAATCCAGTTATTTGCAGTTCTGTGCTGGAATGGACTATCTCACACTGTCAAAAAGCAAATGTTTCTAATGTCAGTAATGGCTGATGTTCATTGTGCCTTAAAATAAATATATTGGCCAAGTTCAGTTCAACCTGCTGAAAATGTGTCACCAAAATTGCAAGCCATAGGGAGCCTCCAGGAGGAGGCTAGCATACTATTTTGTACAAAAGAATTTAGGAAGTCCTTTAATTCCCTTTTGTAGATGGTTAGAAAGGTACTGCTTGATAATCTCTTCCAATCTACCTGTGATAGACATTATCATTTATTACAAGAAATTTAAATCCAGCATAGTTTTTCAGTCATTAAAAAATACTGGACTTTGAAGAGTACTGAGGTTGGTTTTTTTTTTTTTAGATGTTAAGCAGTTTTGACTTGGCTCCAATTATTGTTTGGAGATATAGCTCTTTGTTTGAATGGACTAAGTAATTAACTTTAAAGGCATATAAATTTTAAAAATTACACTTTTAGAACAATATATATGACAGACTGGAAGGGTACATTAATGTATTTTAGAGCTGCCTGAAAGGCAACAGTCCCATTTCACAATTATTTGTATAGTTTAAAATTTTTTTGTGTACTAGGCAGAAACAAATGCTTTCATACTACTGAAAGTGGTATGACTACAGCAGTCATACTACTGAAAGTGGAATCTGTCAAAATACCAGTTTAGATCAAAACAGACCTGTTGAGGCATCAAGATTAAAAAAAACTGGCCTGAAACATGGGAAGATGCAAGCTCAAGATCCTGCTCAGCGACGAGAATAGCCGATTACCACAAACCACTCAAATTAATAAAAATGAGGACTTGAACCAGGATTACCATCTCCCCAATTAGCGTGTGACCACCAGCTAAGGACTGCTTGAATCTGCTTCTGTTACTTTCTGCTGAAACAGCACAACTGGTAATATACATGAAACAAAATCATTTTGTCAAGGCTTATGTTCCTATTTTGCTCTTTAATAAGTAAGTTTTACCTAACTAATATGGGAAAATGTGAAATAATGTAACAGTGAAACAGATTTCTCAGGCCTATGCTTGAACTTTGAGGAACCATGGGATTATTAGCCCAACACTGGAAATAAACCCAATCTGAAACTATGTATTACTTAAACTAATTTTCACTTCCAAAATGCTAACATAGCATTTTGGTAGCCTTACTATCAAGCGAATACTGTTATGCATCCAATTGAAATCAACATAATGTTTTGTTTCAGAATCCCTTTACAAAAAAAAGTGCTGTTTTTAACATAATCATCATATGGAAATCAATTACAGATTGAAGTTCTCAGGCTCTAACACAACAGAAACAGTAAATACGTTGTTACTATTCTTAGTGTAGTGCCCAGTTATTTCAGGGGGTAGGGTTTGCTCAACTACGGTTGTTAGCTTCCCCAGGCCATTCATAGATACGTCAGAGAACTTAGCATTCTAGTGAGTTTAAATGTGTAAAATGCCCTGTTTTTTCCACTTTCTTTCTGTCTCTGGTCTCTCATTTTCCACTTCAGTGTAATTACAGGTTTTTTTCCTCTGGTGGAACAACTATTCTTTTTCCAGCCAAAAGTGTAAGACTTCAACATCATCAAGACTTTTTTTTTTTTTTGGTATACAGTTAGTTTAAGCCACTTCTGCTACTCTGTTAAACACTTGATTTCTTCCTGTCTTTTCTTTTTTTAGGGTAAGCAAGGCAAACATGTCCTGTATGGCTGCAGTGAACTTTTTAATGCAACACAGTTTATAAAACAGGTAGGTACCTTTGATAAACTCTGTAATATTTATTACTTCTGTAACAGCATGTTGACTTATTTACATTTACATCTCTCCATGAATTTTTACAAAAAAAAAAAAAAATTAATTTGTTAAAGATTAATACATGTTCTTGTTACCTATTTTCACTTGATTGACACAGGGGTTTGGAGTCATTATTTTTACTTAACTTTTGAAGGCCTATATTGTCAATGTGAGTTCACAGGTAATGCAGGTGAACAGGTTCATAATAATTGCCTTAACATAAATCCTAAAAAAAAAAAAAAAAAAAGACTCAGTTCTTGATACATTCACAAATAGCATGTCTTTCCAGGCTATTCTAGCGACTTTTACAAGTTAAAAACTACTATTCAACTGTGATCTTTAAACCTTTGTCCTAAATTTTGCTATTTGTAAATACTGGCCTAGATGTTGTCCATACCTATACAAAAATCAATCTTTTAGTGCTGTTAAAAACATTATCATCACCATCATTACTTCTCTATGCCTCATTCCAATACAAATGCAAAATAAAAATTATTCACGTTGGTCAGCAAATAGCAGCCCTTCAGTAGCTGTCACTACCTATGGTTTTACTTCCTACTAAAATGAGAATAAATTGTTATTCAAAACTACATTTTAAAGAACTAAATTAGTTCTTATTGCACTTGAAGGAGACAAAGGCTACTTATCAGCTTATAACTCTTCAGTCAGCTTAATTAACTTTTTTGTTGACTTGACTGTGTACGCTGCACCTTTACCTGTGAGATTTATTGAAATCTTAAGATTTGAAGCTCAGATCCTCTCCTGTAAGGGTATGCATTAAATATTCTATTACCAGCTTACTTTTCATTGTAAGAGACAAACAAAGCTTATAGAACAGAAATATTTATTGTATGAACTGGATATTAGTTTGACTGAAAGAGTAAGATTAGCAGCCTAATGGTTTTCTGTCTCTTCATGTTTAGCTGTCCCAACTTGGCCAGAAATGAAACACCATTACCTGGATGGCAACGTGACAACAGGGAGTTGTTACAACACTCAGATATCTTCATATCTATAATTTTGTCATTATATTAAAACTTAAACCCATTTCATTAATATGATAACTTTTAAAAAAATCTGTAATTAATACGGTGTGTATATCAACATTTCAGAAATAAACCTTAAAACCTGCTATATTTTTGGTGGGGGTCAGTTTCACATTATTACATTCTAAATGCAGTATTAGCTACAGTATATGACAGAGCTGGCTGAAAAGCATAGCATTTTCAAAGTTCTTATATATAGTTTCTGTTACAGTAAACAAAGCAATAGCTTGAAGAAAACCTCAAGTCTGTCTTTAGGAGATGTGTTCTTCTTGAAAGCCAGACTATCTTTATTTAACAAAATTGAAAAGGACAAAACTGCCTTTTAGGACCACAGACAAACAGGCTTAATGCAAGAGAACTACTACTTCTAGTTCTTACCCTTTTATTTTACCAAAATCATTATAGTTTTACTTAGATTTGTGCAGTCTTTGCTTGATGGTCCAAAGATGTACTTGAAGATACCTTCAGTACAAGTTTCTGATACAGTAATTTAACTTTTCTCTTAAGGTTAAGAGAAAATTGTTTGCCTACACAGTCACAGTTTCAAACTGTAACACTGTGAAGTCTTTAATAATTTTCTTCTGCACTTTTATTGTAACTGCTTTGATTGTTATGTTTGGGGAGAAACCAAGTCACACTCACAGAACAGCTCTTAACTGTTTTATAAGCACATATTTAAGATACAGTTTTTAACAATTGCATTAGGTAGGGGCGGTTTAGTAGTTTAAAGAATCTCATGATATAATGAAGTTTTGCCAGTAACGATAGCTCTGGAGAGCGCATACAGGAACTGAGAAGTAACAAAAGTTCTTTATAGATGTAGGTCTCTGCCTCTAGAAATATCCTCTCTGGGAACAGCACTGCTACTGGTGAAGCATAATATGTCTTCAAAATGAGGCCTAACATACTCAAAGTGAAAAGAAAACATTTGTTGTGGGTTTATTAACAAACTGTGAGATGGTAAGAATTCCTTTCTTACTGTAAATTTTTCACCAGTGTTTTTTGCACTGTTCTTCAATGTTGAATGTTAATTTTGCTCTAAAGGCAATACTTTTTCCCCAGCTAGTTTTTTTTCAGAACATCTATACAAGAAATGTAGTTGATCTATTCCTTAAAAGTATCACAATAAAAATATACATAATCTAGACCATATTATCAAAAAGCTTAAGCTACTCCACACTACTACTATAAACTTCTAACTTTGCCAAGTCAATAAATGTATGTATTGTGGTGTTAGTTATAGTTGTTGTATGTGAGCACTCTCCCATACTTCAATCAGCAAGGACTCACTGTGGCACATGCAATTTGTTATTCTAATTCCCTATATATGCTATATTTGTTAGTAAAAACAAGGTCAAAGTGCATTTGGAAAAGAAAATGGCATTTAAGGTGTTTACTGCTTCCTGTGGGAGTTCGTTCCAGGAGCTTGAAATAATCCATCCCCAAGAAAACTGTGCTTCCTATACAAACCTTGCAGCTGACAACCAACTTCTGAAGAATCTGCTGGCTTTTTGTCCGGATCTTGTGGCACCCTGTGATACGATGGACTCTGCTCATTTAAACCAGGAGCGCTCCTAAATCACAGCTTACAGAATTTGCTGTTTCAGTAAACTATGTAAAGATAGCAGAAATTACTTCGGTGGCTGTGTTCAAAAGCTTAATTTGCAGTCCTTACACTGCCTCTGGAGACAGGTTTCATTTGCACCCAGCTTTATAGCTGGCTCTTCAGGTCTGTTGTGTGAGCATGCACTGGTCAATTTGGGTTTTGTTTTTTTAAAAAAAAGAATAAATACAATTTTAGTACTTCAAACATTCTTCTCTTTCTTCTCCAAACTAGTTTTTCTGGTTTTGTTGTATTAGTAGTCCTAAAGCTCTCTGTTACCATTAAAATCTCAGGTTTACCACTCTATCTCTGTAACAGCGTGCTCCTCATGCTTCTTCCCTTCTGACACAACCTGAGTTATGGCATGCTGGTTTTTGTTACGTGGCCCTTTTCCCTGAATACCTCTTGTGGAATTAGGAACGTAGAAGGTTGTACAAGAAGTCTCCATGGTTAATCTAGAGGCAAACAATGTTAAAAGTAAGCCGGCTCTTTGTCAAGCTTACTCAATTTATAGCAAGTCACTATGCCCTTCACATCCTCCAGGGTCTCTCAGAGGCCTGTGCTTAAAGGAGGGGACTCGCCTGGCTCAGCAAGTCTTAAGTAAAATAGTACCTGCAGCATTCACGTTGCTAATAAATATTTTAGGTGGCTGCATGGAGGACCAGGGAGTTTTGGAACTTTTCTTGCCTCTTCTTTGTTAATAAACCTCAGGCAGGGCTGGCTGGCGGGGCAACACCGATGGCAGCGCCAGCCTCTGGCACAGCAGCTCCAGTTTCTGTGTCTCAGGACTGGCAATTCTTCACTGGGATCTACCTTCCCATTTAGGTAAGTAAAAGCAGCACAAGGCTGAGTTTCAAGTGCTGTACTTGTTCTCAGGAAGAAAATAAGCAGTCTGGTCTTCACCTGTGGAAAATTGGCACATCTGTCTTTCAGGTAGTATAGATGAATCTTACAAATGGTTGCGAATACTTGTCACTTAAGAAATAATTCAGTTTGAAAAGATAACCCTTTGCTTGCTTTCTTGTTTTAATCTGAAGGTTTTAGAATATTTAGATGGATATTTTGTGAATTAATGATGAATCTAGTGCCTTGGGTTTTCAGAATTAGACACTTTTAAAAAAAGAAAAAGTAGCAATAAAAAAGGAAACAATCAGAATGAGGAAAAGAAACCTCTGGAGACCACCACTTGATTTGAATGCCCTTACTAGTATAACGCTATCTGATACAAATCAATATTTCTTTCCTATGTTAGAAGAAAATTTTGCCAAGATTGATGGTGTTTACATCAGTCTGAATGGAATGCAAAATAGCAGCCTTTTCCCAAAACACACCGGTACTTCAGATAACAGGGACGCTGCTATCATTCACAGTTACAGATCCAGCACCGCTCTGCATACAAAGCTCCATGACTAGAGTTGAAAAAAGCGCAGCACTTATCTTTTCACTCAAGTGATACAGTCCAAAATGGAATTGCTTAATGGTTAGTCCAGTGTGTTGACTGGAGCAATCCTAAGGGTAAAAGGTTTATAAGTAGGTACATAGGTACTATTTTCAAAACTATCACAACTGAGTTCTTCAGATCTGAAATAAAAAGTGTTGGGCCAAAACAACCTCTTATCCCTTGTTTACTGACAGTCAGTGGAGAGACCTACTCGCTCTCTTTGGTTGGATGATTCCTTAGTTACTACTCGTCGCTGACAGATGGCTCTGGCTCATAGAAAGTCAAGCCTGATCAGTGTTCTAGTGTTACGGAAATATTAGCCACAGTGGCAATGATTTCTCGATAACTTCAGAGATCAGAGAAAATGTTAATAATTTTCTTGCAGTGAATCGGTAGATGATTTGACCCACTTCTGTTTTGTGTGGAAATGGTTTAGGGACCCTACTCCATGTAGCAATCTCAGTCATTTTCAGCAACATTCAAATATATTCTGCTCCTTAATATGGTCACATGCCACTGAGACACACATGCCCTCCCTTCGAAGGCACCCAAAAATCTGCATAGTTAATCTACCACTGCATCTTTTTTTTTTTTCTAAAATTATAAACCCTTAGGTAGTTCAATTGCCACAAGAAGTTGAAATTCTAATTATAAAATGTGTAGCTTTCCCTTTATCTCTGTCTTTCCCCTTGTGAAAACCAAGCAGGACCAAATTTTACATTTTTTTAGATGTTACATTGAGCTTACCCCAGGTCCTTCTCTTAATTGCATAGGTTGGCTTTCTTGGTTTGGCAATGGAAGAGTGGTCTTTGTCCTGTGAAACCAGACACATCCCCAAAAGCCTCAGGACTATCAGTCCTGAGCCCTATTTCAGTCTTCCCATCTCATGCGCGTGCATCTAAGGGGTAGATCATATGCATAATGCTTTTAAAGAAAATTGCATTTTAGCACCTCAGCATGGACACGCAATGTAACTATGATTTGCTGCTCCAAATTCTTTCTTGTATTATGTATGTATCATGAAAATAAATGGATGAGAATTAACCTGGATGAAAATGAAGTGCCAGAGAGGGGTGTAGCTTCCCTTACGAGAATTGGTGTGTATTCTTTCCATATTTGCTGGGAGATTTTGTTTTCGATTTTGTAGTAATGACCTGAATATGTATTCAATTCTCCATAGTGTTTCCTATAGCTAAAACCGTTCCCCTCCCTTTTTCTCCCTCCCCCAAATAAATTTATAGTATCTTTCCTCTACATATAAGCCTTCCAAGGCTTTGAAATTATACTGAAGATTTAGTTTTAACAAATAATGGGATTAGTCCTACTCCATTTTGGGGAGTAAAATTACACAGGTCAACTCAAATAGTTTTTTTGTGGTGGACTTAACTGAGCTGTTTAATTTACTCCCTGAAATGAACTAGGACCATTTGTACGTTCAGCTACAATGGCAAAGCTTTCTCAGTTCTTACTGCATCTCTGACAAGGCGAATAATTGCAAGACCTTGTATAAGGTGCCAAATTGGGCATCAGGAGCTCTGCTCTGAAATGTTTATTACAATGCAAGCATAGCATTAAATTGATTTAAAAATAGAATCCAAGCATTCAATCTGATATATGCCTCTCAAAAGACTTTTTAAACCGTAAATCAACACATACCATTTTTATCTTGTTTCAAATGCAAATAACTATGTTTATACACTTTTTCTAGACCACAAATTCAACCTATTTCATATGGTGCATATAAGGGCAACATTTTCTTCCATCTGTAAATCCCTTATGATTGGTGTCTTCCTACTTGGTTTGTTCGTTCTTTTATGCATTGGTGTTTTCTGTTATGTATCTGTAACAAAGATTTTTGTGACCCAGTGGTCACAAAACCGTACAAGGGAGAGATACCAGCCAAAGATGATGGATTATGACACAAAATGTTTCACAGGCAAGCACACAATTTTTTGTGTAGAGCTTGTATATTAGCAAAGCTAATTGTATTGCCAGTTTTGCTAGCACCGAAATAAACCCTGTCTTTTTATATGTGAATGAAGTGAAACACTGCTGGTGCAATATTTTCTTTAGATTCCCTTACCAGTATGTTCCAGTCTTCTAGGAGGATCTCTTTTGCTTCATTTTCCTAGGATTGTTGACAGCTAAACTACTGAGCTCCAGCTGGGATGTGAATTCGCCCTTGAACTAGAACATCAATCCATTTCCCGTAGATCATTAATCAGCCGTGGACCTTATTCATTCAGATGTGTTTTGAATTGGTAACTTGCAGGGAAAGATACCTACACCTAAATGCCATAGTGTGCCCAGCTGCAGTACTGAGGATATTTTTTTTTTCTTCCCAGTGAAAAAAGCTTTGTCTAGCCAGCCTTCCCTCACTGTAACCACGCTCTGATGAGGTCTTTGAAAGCAAACAACATGAAGATAAGCACTGCTACGCAGGGAAGGTAACTATATAAATCTACCTTCTGTAGTTTTTAGATCTCCATCAGTCTGGAAGTCACCTTTATCATATGAGAGATACGTGGTAGTTTGAAGGAGAAGAGGGAGGAAAAACAAACAAACAACTGGAAACCCTCTAGGAGTAAGTGTCAGAGAAGACAACACGCTTTGTAGACCCTCGCTGTATGCCACGGGATTGTTCTGCAACTCTTACTGGGAAATTGTACAAGTCTTTGCTAACCACATCACCAGCTTTCTGATGGTTCTGCAGACCACGTTTCTCCCCAGGGGTGGAATCTGGTCCGTTAACCTTGCCTCGCATAGTGCAAGAAAAAGCAGTGTTGTTATCGGCCCAGGGCTCTGAGGGAGAACAGCGAGTGCTCACGTCTTTAGCCCACTCACTCCTCGCTGGAAAAGTTGAATTTCTGCAGCCTTGGGGCCCAACATGAGAACAGGTGAGCCAAAAAGAGGTCACCCTTCTGCAGAGCTAGTTCTTTTTTTTTTTTTTTAATGATAAAATCTCTCACTAGTTAGAATTAAGTTTCTGTCTTTTTTTTCCCTTACCTCTCCCCCTCAATTCACTGCAATACCAATGATGAAAAGCACAGTCCCTATACTTTAGGATAGGATCCAGCTTTGTCAAACAGTCAGTGAAAACCTGATGAAAACTGATGTAGTTTTAGAATTGTGGCAGTCGAACCATGAACACCAAATCTGTGATGTTTTCCAAATTCTTTTTCCTCCTTTAGGTGTCATTAGTAATTTGTCCCACTACCCTCCTGGCCTGGCCTCCCTACGTGCAGTCTGTATCTGGTCGGGATCTGGGCTTCAAGTGCCAAGCTCACCAGTATCCTAGCCAGGCTTTCTACAAAGCCTGACAGTTTTTGAAGTCCATTCATCAACACTGGCGTGAGCCCTAAATTACATAAAGGCCTTAGCAGCCCGTTCCAGTGTCCCAGCAGAGACAAGGATTTAGCCCCAAAATGCTCGTATTGATACCTCAAAGGGAACAGCTAGTTCTCTTCGCAAACCCGCAGAAATATTTGTACGTCTAAAGTTCCTGAAGCAAAACCACATCAGATTTAGAAGAATCTTTTGGCACAAGATGGCTTTGCTTTCTGCTACCTATTTCTAATAAACGCTCATTTCGGGAATGAAAACAGCGCTAAGAAAATAAATGCAACTCTGGCTGACTTAGGTCCAGAAAGGCTGAGACCTGGACTGCAGTCTTTGGAAATTTTCACAGTAAGAAATCAAGGACCAATGTCTCTATAGTTTAGTTTATATGTCACATTTTGATGCTGTTTAGATATATACCTATATATTTTCACAATGACAATAGAAAAGCTAAATGACCTCAAAGGGTATTCACTGAAAGGCAATCTTAGTCTAGTCTCCTCCTTCCTTTTACTTAAAATTATTACATTAAAGGGATTCCATTTTGTACAAGCGTTTTTACTGATTCCCCAAAATCTACCCCTCCTGTACAGTATTCCAATTTTTCTGATCATGCCTAGTGCTCCTAAATGTAAGAAGACTTCCACTTCTGCACCTGCATCCTAAAGAAGTCTGTAAGCGAGCAGCCACTGTGTCCAAGTCCAACTTCTCAAACAGGTTTGTTGGTTTTGGTTTTTTTATCCCTTCTCACAACGGAGGTAAAACTGGAGAGGGATGGCAGAACTGATTGCAATTTGCTGATGCATCTTGATTACCATCTTAGTTTCCCTTGCTCGTTGGAGAACAATTTTGGCTGTGCCTGCAACCTCGCGACTGCCAGAGCCGCAAGCCTCAGCGTAGCCCAACCTGGATCTCAGCTCTGCAGCACGCAGATTGTCTACGATAAGGACTCCACGGCTGCTCAAACTCCAGCGTGCCCAAAGCCTGAGGAGCAGTATTCAGTAGGGCCCAGAGCTGTGGCCTAAGCCAGACAGCACAGAAAGCATTGCTGCCTGGGTAGGGACCTCGGCTGGCATTGGTAAGGGCCGGGAGGGACTATGAAAGAAGCAGGTCCAGATGAGCCACCTTCTCCCAACTGATGGTCCAGATCAGAAGGTGTTGGGATGACACAAGCAGGCGGAAGGGTTCATGGGGCTGGCAGGGCTTGGGGCTAACTTATTTGGTTTACGGAAAGCTCTGGAACAGTCACCTATTAAATGCTCATTGTTCAGTGTGACCACAGGTGAGAATTGGTAACCGAAGGGTTTCAGCCTGTCTTACAAAGGGAAAATGGAGAATCAGACCCTTCCCGAGGCATCAAGGTGTAGAGATAGCTCAGGCAGAAGTGTGGGAAGGTGGAGGGATCATAAAGGGACTCCAGTGCAAGTCCAAGAGGGAGATTCTCCCCTAAAATAAGAGGCAAGGACAGAAAGTAATGCTACCAGTCAGCAAGCCCACAGAAGCACACTACACAGGCTCCCACGCTCTTCCCATGAGTAAAGGGCCCTTCAATAGCAGTGGGCCAGATCCCAGGGAATGGTCCAAGGATAGGGGCCATCTCTCTCCCTTCCTCCTCTCTCCTCCACAAGAGGATGGCCAGGAGAAGAGCAGGGCACTGAGCCATGAACCTCTAGTGACCACATATGTCTGGTAGCATCTGTCACCAGAGCCAGGAAGGAGACTCCAGCATCCAAAAATCACATCCCTACTGAGCCAGGGATGAGACTGGGGACACACTGGCATTCTTCACTAGAAGAATCAGCTACCAAGGAACTAGTGAATAAATTCACATATTTAGGCACAGTACTTGAATACCAGGAAAAATGAATGCTGCCTACCCAAAGAGTATTTGCAGATCTGTTGTCAACAGAAGCTATAAGCACAAAGAAAATGCAGTTCAAATGACTACAGGTGGCTCCAAGATCTCGCACGTTGTTTGGTGCCACAGTTACAGTTTCACTGTATAAAACTTTGCAGGTATACAAAAGATTTAGTGGTTTGGCAATAAGTCACCGAAAAAAAAAGGTGGAGATTGCAAACATTAAGTTGATCCTGCCCTTCTTTTATTGGCAAGCCTGGATTGGAAAGGAAACAAAATCTTAACCAGGTCCATGTATCAGACAGAAGGTGGCTATAAACTAAAATAATCTTTTGCTACAAATACCACTATAGCTATATTTTGACAGGAAGCACAAGAAAACATCAGTTTATGCCAACGGGCTGCCTTGCGATGCGTACAGTCAAGTTCCCAAGTCTTCTGGGGAGACCGGTACTCCTACAAAAATATGCAACTCTATGTGAATCGAATTCTTGTAAAATAATGAAGGGCCAATGGTCAAGGAATATCTGCCTGCAGTATCTTACGCTGTTTTGTGTGTTCTTTTGTTCACCCCCAAATTCATCAAAACCTATCAGAAACATCAGTACTTTATGTACTACAATGGCAGACATGCAATATATATTCCCACACACATAAAGGCAGAAGCAAATTTCATGATTAAACACAAAACATGGTTTTAGGAATCTTAACATTTTCCATATCACAGTTATAATTAGATGAATGTGTGGCCTTCCTTATGCAAGTACTTTTATTGTATTTGATACTTGAAAGGTCTGAACATCTCTACATTTAAGTAGTCAGTAGGTCAGTTGTTGTGAAAAGGGAAAAGAGTTGACGCGATGATGTGAATTAAAATAAAATTATTAGCAATCAAATTACATCAAGTTATTTTACTTGCTATTTACATTAAACCTGACTGGTAGGTGGGTATTACGAGCCATACTTAAAATGGAATGCAATTAACTTGAAATAGACTCTTTTTTTCATTTTAATAAACGTGTTTTTCGTAACTCTGTGTTCCTTTTTCCTTTCCCCACTGTGATCAGAATTTAACTGTCTGAAAGTTCATCTGGCAGCGGAAATGTTATTTCCAGTTTGCCTACAGATACAGTCATTTCTCAGGGGCTGGCTCATAGCAGACGCTTTTGTAGATAGTCTTTAAACTTTGGCATTTCAGAGGCAAACACTCTTGATCAAAGGATGAATAAAAAGAAAGGCCTCAGGAGATTCCTTCTCCACTGACTACCTCCAAAGGGTCCTCTTGGGTTACAAACTCTCTGAATCTCAAAGCCAACTTTAGTCTCTACTTTTATCTTCTAAATTTCTAGACCTGTAGACCTAAAAGCAACTACAAAGCTTCCTTGTAGAATTGGCATACTTCATCTTACTTCACACACTACTTTTAAGGAGAGAGGGAAGGGGAGTTGTGGATGGAAGCCAATGCCATAGCGTAAGCACCCAACTTGTCTGGTCACCTCCTCCGTAGGACGGTGTTGTTGCTCCATGGACTGCAGAAGAGGGTATGTTTGTAGGAGAAGCACATGGTACTTGCTTTGAGGGCTGTGGATGAAGAACAGAACCTAGAGAGCAGCAGACATTTAGAGTGACAGTACAAAGAGCAAAGGGAAAATGCACCACAGCCACGCGTGTGAACACCGACCTTTTTCAGAGAATGACGTGAGAGCATGGGTGCAACTGAAGGAATGGGAAGGAAGTAGGGAGCCATATGCGTGGTAGGAAAGAAACAGCTAAGAGGGGTAAACAGCCACCATTTGAGTTAGATTAGCTCTTAATTGGAGTCTCTTAAAAGAAAAGATGTAAAAATGTACAGGCACGCACGCATACAGAATTATCCTTGTAGGAGGAAAGTTTTTCCTACTGCAAGAGAAAAGGCCCCTATTCTACTGAAATGAAATGAAATACTGGCTATTTAACAAGACTTAACAAAAAAGAAAAAAGAGCATCTGAGAACAATGTGTCTATTATAGCCTTGTTTTCCAGCAGATGTTTTGAGGTGACACAGAACAGCTTAGTAGCTGGGTGTTCTGTTTTAAAGACCATGCTGTGAGTCGTTCCGGAACAGAGCTATTTTGGCTATGCGGGGCTTTTAAATTACCATTTTCAAAGTGTACTTAAGCTGGTAAGCTATGTGTAGCTAAAGACTTTTGTTTCAGGAAGAAGGGTGGGAGGCCAAGAAAGGTATCTCCAAAAGGAAAATGGGCTTTATTAAATCAAAGTCCACAAACAGTACTAATCTTACCTGTTTTTCATACATCGCTCTGCAGCCTTAGTAAAATAACGTATTTCACTTGAATTCAAAACTAACATTTCTAGCACATAGAGAAAGAGCTTTTGCTGTGCAAAAATATTTTTGCAACAATCAGGTGTCTGAATGCACTTCCCAAAGAACAAGCACATGAGGTGAATAATGATGCTATAAACTACTTTTGACCTTTAAACAGCTTTCATTTGGAAATAGGCCTTTGCTGAAGCAATGGCACTATTCATAATGAAAAATTAAGCAAAGTTGTTCAGCATGAGCTTAATTTCCAGAAGTTTGAGTAAATGAACTGCTATTTAAATAGCAAGAAACTCAAGAATTTCCCCAATCTCATTAATTCTTCCTATCTGACAGAAGGGCTGGGGGTGGCCGCGTGGCCGGTCTGCAGGTACCTCTGCAGCGCTCGGGCTGTAGGCGGTCAGGGTCCTCCTTGCACCCGCGGCTTATGCAGGTTTGCAGGCAGCAAAACACATTATTTTTCTCATACCCCGCCATAAATGTATTGCTGCCAAGCCTCTGTGCTTGACCAGCACCGTTCACATAAATACAATTGAACTATTTCCAGTGCTTGTCTTGCCCATCACTGCCTGAAAAACCCTTGTCCAAAACAACATTGTCCTAATGCTGCTCCACCATCGATGCTGTTACAGGATGAAATTAAAATAACGCAACTTCAGATCTCTCTTCAACACCAGCAGCAGTAAAATATTCAAATACATATGCTATAATTTAAAATGCAGATAGGTGTTTATGAAGAAAATTGCTTGTGACCAGCAATATTTGCTGTCGTACTATTATTTCTGCCCCCAGTAAACACTTGGAAAAGAGCACTTTCATTCTGAGGTTGAACACACAAAGCTGTATCATGTTCAAGCAGTGCCCATACAAAAAGACGCCCATCCAGAAGTTGTAGAGCTACCTGTGAAGACGCTTAGTTTATCTGAAGTCTTGAACTAATACCACGAGGTTTTGAATGCATCACGTTTCTAGTAAAAAGTCCAAACATTTGAGAATAATCAGCTGAGCTAAATCTATTTAAAATCCCACAAATTACAACCACAATGCAAGTCACAGGAGAAAGATCGTTTTCTCTATTTCCTGTCTGAAAGGTGAAGCGGTCCTGACACACACGGGATATTGCCCAGCCGCGTGTCCCTTTGCGGTGCCCGTGCTCTTGAGGAGACTCCGCTTCCATCAGCCTCTTTGGTAAGCACCCGCGCACGCACTGCAACAAGCTGACATGCAGGAAGCCACCATGTTCTGCCATTTAGTTGGCCAGAAACTACACAAGTGCATAAATTGCTGCAGCTGTTAAAACTTTTGATGGTCAGCTTAATTATTTCCTTCAATAATGAAGAAATCAGACACCACCACTGCCAACCCCCCCCCTCCCCAACCTATTGGTATCTTTACCAATAGTTCACTAAGAAAATTTTAACAACCTTGAACGTTTAACAATAACATAGGGCACCTAAAACTCTTTTCAACCAGGTCTGTTGCACGTTTGTATTCATTGTCACCAGGTATCATGTGCTCTAAAGGCTTGTAAGTTGAGGTCAAAGTTAGATGTTTGCGAAGTATTTTGATTTTACTAAAACATGCACATGCTTTATATAAAAACAGATAGATAGATTTTTCAAAAGTGCTCATTATTATCTTAATTCTGCTGCAACTGAAGTCAGCAAAACACAGGAAACAGCAACAGTTATATCAGCAAAACCAGGCAATCCATCCATCCAGCCCGGCACCTCCAGCACGGTCAGTACCAGCATCTTCAGAGACAAAACATTTCTGCAGCCCAGAACTTGGTTCTAATGCAGATTTCCATCACTATTGGCAGATTTCCATCCACCATTCGATCTCCTTGACACTTTGCAGATATGACATCTGTGTCCTAGCTTGCTTGATTTTTTTTTTTTTAATCCCAAGTTTAATGGTAACAGCCTAACTTGAGCCCTTCTTGAAAATTCCTAATATACATGCATAAAACACACAAACATTTTCTCCAGGTAAAACCACAATGGTAACTGCGAGTTCAGAGCTACGTGTTTGCAAACACTGAGGACAGTACAATGTATGTCTCTGCCCATGACACAACATAGCGGGAGATTGACAGAACAAAATCCCAAACACCTTTCTCGCCTCCTCACAGCTGAATAAAAGAGCAGAAATAATGACTCTTCTAAAAATCAAACACTTTGACAGCTGTTGGAAACCAGCCCAAAATGTAAAAGGATGGCTGCCACTGCTAATGGCTCCTTCAGGTATTGTTCACCACCACAACAGACAGAAAAGATATGCAATTTAAGAGCAAGTAAATGTTTAGTGTCTTTTTATTTTCTTGAAAGTGCAAACTGCATGTGCTTGTTAATCCCAGCTGTGGCTTTTATCATTTCAGCATTTATTATGCTACTTCTAGGAAACTAAGGAGAGATACTAAAATTATTTCATTATTAATGCTACCAGTATCACCCATTGCTGACTTGCTAATTTTCTTCAGACAAATGACTCTACCAAGTTCTCATTGCCGCTCTAATTTCTTTTCTCTGCTCGCTCCCCAGACATTTTTCACACACAGATTTTCTTTCTTACTTACAAATCTCCACCTGGCATTCACTAAAATACTATAGGACATAGTTAAAAGCCAGAGGATTAAAATCCATATAAGCCAACTTGATAGAAAAGCAAGAACCTGGAGGGGTGGGGGAAGACACTGAACTGGCAAGTGTCTCCCCCCGAGAAGTCCTACAGATTTCAGGTAGAAAATCCTCCCCCCCCCCTCCAAAATCAGCTTCCATGTATGGGAATATTTTTATTTAAATCTCTGCTAGTGTCTTAAACAATTCAATCACATGAAGTAGGAACCATTAGACATGACAATCTTAAAATACATCCTCTGCCTTCAAATACATCTCAAGCAAGCAGAGGGAACGATGCATTTTTCTGCACCTATTCTTTGCACAGCCATTGAAAGAGATCCCCCATCTGCTGTCAGACAAAGGGACTAGTCCAGGCTGCACCAAAAGGATTTGTTTCAATGAAATTTTCATTAAGGTTAAAGCACACTGGTTTGAGACCACTTAAGTTTGAAGAGTGTTAAGTGCCAGGAGGGAAAGGATTTTTGCATTTTCTGAAGCCTGAAAATCAGTAACGTAATGAAGCCATAAAGGGGGACAGGAGAAGGGAACACTTGAATCTTTTTTTTCCTCTTCAAACCACTTAAATATTGAAAAGGCCAAGGGATTCACTTCAAAGTTACACTTTAAAACGTTAAATGTAAGAAAGCAGGCAAAGGTAAAATTCCACTGGTAAAAACTATTTCGTTTCTTGCTGACCCTCACGTAATCCTGCTCCTTGCACTCGGTCAATAATGCTCTCTGGGCTTTACAAGCTGCATCCCTGGCACTCCGCAGCTGTGATGTTGCCCCAAAATTCTTCTTTATCCAAGGTGTCAATTTCCCTGCCTGTTTGTTTGCTTTGTGTGCAAAAGCTTATGGCACATCCCAAAAATTTAAAGTAAGGGTAATATTCACAAAATCGAAATTGGAAGATAAAAGGTTCACAGCCTAGATTGAAAACTAATAATTAAAAAACACACTGAAACGAAGTTATTTGACTTTTCTGCAGAATTTCCACGTAGTGCCGCAAAACTGAGAGTCAGATTACTATTACTACCCATGGCTTTGGTTATGAGCCTTTCAAAACCTTTTATGTATGTGGAAACTGTTCTAACAACAAACTGATTTCAATCACAACTGCTTAACCATTATCAGTGGGAAGAGAGCCTCCTCAACACTACTAGTAGTTGCCAAAGCTAACAGATTAAGTCATTGTACTCATCTGGAAGTTCTATACTGAGCTATTTTGGAGATACGATGAGCCAAGAGAGTTCGGAAAGTGTTCAAGTAGTGAGTTAATCTTATTTTTCTGAAGCAGGAAAATTTCCCAAATGCCTTTTCTAATTTGTCTCAATTTTCCTAAAATAAAATAAAATAAAAAGGAACCCTAGTGAAAGATTACAGACGTATCAGATTAATTATTTTGGTCGTGGTGAGGTCAGTGAATATGAAAAGGAAAAAGCCAATTTTAAATGGGGAGGTAAAATCAGTCCCTGCAAAGCGAATGTGGAAGAAAAACAAAAGCAAAAATATTTAGAAGCCTAAAGTACTGTTCTACAGAAATTTTTCATACCTACTACCCCAAACCACAGGAGAGAAAAAAAGATTAATTTCCTAGCAGGTCAGCTAGTAGAAATATTACAAGAATCAGGTACTCTCTCCATTTTCCACAGGAAATTCAGGCTGGGAAAAGGGGAGAAATGAAAGAACTGTAGGTTTCTGGGGGAGGAAATCCATGTCCTCCTCTTCCAGAGGCATACAGCCTCTGACTTTTTTGACCAGCCCTGTGGCAAGGAAGATTAAGCCTAGAGTAAGTATAGAACAAATAATCCCGGAGCTAACGAAAAAGGAAAGGTAAAATTCGGTGGGCAGAACAAATCTGAGAAGAAATTTATATGGAGAACAAAAGGGACAAGTCTGGGCACTAAGGAGCAAAACGAATTGTTTAGTTAATGAGGAAAGATCCCTTCCATAACACCTGACAAACAGGTGTTAAACTTGAATCATGCTTAAAATAAAGCAAAAGTGGTTTGGGGACTAAGACTGGGAGTGAAATTGTTGCTAGATGTTGAGCAAACTAAATAGCATTCCTAAATTTCATTCGAAAATACTGAGTAGATATTTATCGCAATAAAGGAAAGAATTTTGCTCAGCTCTGGCTGAAGGACCAGTTATTATTGAGACTGTCAGGTGAGAAGTATTCTTCACAACTTGTTTGAATAGGATAGAGTTTATCAGTAATTTAATAACACTAATAATCTTGGACCAATACAATTTAAAAATTCAAACAAACAGTCACTGAGAAATGAGACAAAAATCAAATAAATAAACAGTGCAATGAAATAAGGATGGGGGGCCACCTACATTTGTCCTGAAACGTGTTTTTTCAACATCCAGTTTCCTTCTGGCTGCTCATGAATGTGGAGTTATCTGCATCCTAAAAATGCTCTGTTTTCTATTAAAAACTTATTGTTATGCTCACTAAGCTTTAATATCATGCACACTGAAGACTGCAGCCACAAACAGTCAGTGAAGTTACTTGCCATTATGAGAGATATTAAAACCAGAATATAAAAAATAACTTTATTTGCACAAACTGATTTTCTTCAATCCCACCTACATTTTTTTCATGAGCTAGTTATGAGGTTGATGAACATATTGGGGGAGATACGAGAAGAAAAGGGGATTTACAGGGCAACAATTCCACAGTTGTCAGAGGGGAATATTGATATTAGTACACAGTAAAATCCAACGTTTTCACATCACTTCTGTTTCCAGATAAACCCTATTGCTGCTGTTCTTCAGCACACCCTGCAAAGCGCTGTCCTTTTTCTTCTAGTTCATTCGTCATTTTTCTCCTGTCTGATTTAACATCAAAACCATCGAAAGCACGTGTACTCCCAGGCACTGCAAAGGATTTGCCCTTTGCCACATTCTACGTTAATTCTCTATTCTCCCACTGTATAGCTGACAGCTACTCAGAAGATGGCCGGTGTCAACGAGGACTTAGACCCTGCAAAGAAAGCTTTCTGGAAAAAAAGCCAGAGCTGAGCTGATTTATGCAGGGGAAGGACATCTGCCTTCAGTGTCTAGGGTTAAGGAGAGACCAGTGATCCTGCACCCCAGGCCATCAATCACTCAGAGCCCTTTGCTCTACAGGGTGTCAGCAGCTCCGAGGGATGCTCCGTCACGCAATTCACACTGCGGTAACCAGCTGCAACAACAGCGGGATGCAGCAAATGCAAAGAGGAGTCTGGAAAACCGTGAGGCTTAATCCCTTATGCCACACTGCTGTGGTCACAGGGCACAAGAGGCAGGAAAGTGAACGCTAAACAAGGCTTTGTTGTTAAGATGAGGAGTTGTGGGACCGCTTGTGTACTGCCGAGTGCTTCCATCGGCACTAACAGACTTTCCAAGAAGGGTATAAGCTAAACCAAAGCACTTACCTCAGAAACTGGAGCATTCTTCAGAACACGTACCAAAACCCAGCAGACTACAGGGCTACCTCGACATGAACTAGAGTAGATCTGGTGACATGCTACTCTAGAGATCCCTCCAAAAGACAGCTCTCGGAGCCAAAGATCTGAACGGACTTTGGCTTGGATTTAGCTCCTGGAACTCTCAAAACTGTAATTTTCATTTTTTCCTCTCCCTCAGTCCCACTGGTCTTAGATTTATAGTATGTTCTTATCTTTTTTACTCAAAGAGTAAATTAGCTTTATTAAATGTTAAGTAAATAGTTTGACTGAAGGATGTATTTGCAGTAAAATGCAACATATAACTAACAATGTCATAGCATAACCCAGACCAATCTCGTGAAAAATCAAACAAACATGCCTTTGGTTGAATTGCACAAAAAATGAATCCCGTTAAAACATGCTCTTTGTAATGGTTTTATTTTTTATTTCAACATAATCGCTTTCAACTAGGAAGCCCTTTGGAAACACGTAGCTCAATAGCATTTTGACTGACAGCATGAAACCTGGTGACAAAGAAGTTGAGGGTGCTGCTAATTGAAAAGCAGCTGGTAGATCACAGGTAACCAGATAATCACAGATAATCAGAGGTACATCAGGGTACAGTACAGTTGGTGGAGCAATCATCCCCAGAGAAGTCAGAAACGTGGTTTTCATGGGTTTATAGCAAGACTTTTACAAGGATCTGAAGAGCGATGGAGCTGTTCTAACACTAGAAGGTATAGCGTGCCTTGTTCATTTTGCCTCGCTCGTGACGACGCACGTAGGCCACACAGAAAATGCAGGCTCCTTCCCCTTCACTTTACCGAGGCTCGCTCCTTTCCACAGTGTACAACTGATTAAGAGAGACCCCCCAACACGCTGACCACCACTTGTTTTTCACTAGGGCCTCCCTCACACTTGTAAACATGCTGTTGAAATTCTCTGTTTACTTTACCAGCCTGGGAAACGTAATAAAAAGAGTTGAAGATTGTGTGCTAGGTAAATTTTCCAAAATTGGTACAGTTCTAATAAAATCCTTTTCATCCTTTACTCTTCAAAATAACCCAAGAATGTTTCTTGGATCCTTCCCCAGCTTTTCTACAAAAAAATGAAACAGCTCCATTTACGCCCTCTCCTTACTTACAAGCATCCATTTCTCCCCAGTGTTATTTATTCCGGTCTTCCCAGGTATCACAGCCCAAGACTTTTTCCTCACGTAAAGACCATAGTCAATAATTCTAGCTACTACTTAGCTGAAGTGCTAAATCATCGCTAGAAACAAAGCTTTAGATAAGAGAATATTTTACCAAAAACTACATTAGCACTTTGATAACTGAAGTCAGCAAAAGAAGTGACTGAAACAGTGCTAAGCTTTGATCTCATAGCTTTTCCCACTGCTCTTTTCTTCCAATCCTCCTTATTATCCTGCCTCCTGCCATGTTACTCTTTTTCAACCTTTTTTCTAAAAACTTAAACGTACTTTTTCTAAGCATATGATTTCATGCCTCCATGGGCTGAAGCATTTTGGGGGAATCAGATTAGCTATGGAAATTTTTAAGCACCAGAGGACCTGAAAACTCAGATAAACGGATCTATCACAGTCATGAATGTCAGTTTCCCAAGTTGGAATAGGTTTTTTTTAGACAAGCTTATGGATGTTGCAAAACTACCATTTGAAAAAAAAGATTTTTTTTTTTACAATATCTACCAAAATTAGCTTCTAATTATTCTAAGAATGTTACATGATTAAAACAGAAAGAGCATGAAGGAATACTACAGCTTTTCACTGCATGGCCCACCAGAGGAAAAAGAAAAAAAACCAAACCAAAACACAAAACCCAAGCATCACTTGTATTTATTTATTCTAGGTATACTATTTCACTGAAATACACCCAAATACTTAACAAGTTCTCATACTTGACTACATGTTTTACACCTTCTGCTTGCATAAAAAGTGCATTTGGAATGACTAAATGTCAACAGATTTAGTGCAATATGATATAAGAGAAGTAAAACAGATATTGACTTACTGTGAGGTGTTTACATCCAAATCTTCAGAACGTCCTTAGATACAGTAATTATTTCAACAGAGATTTAGCAAAAAAAAAAAGTCATTTGAGCCACAAGGCTTTTTTGGGCCTAGAGATTTTCACTTAGCTGAAAAGAAAAAGAAACTAATTAGCCAAACTACAGCAAGGGTTATGGAACAAACTGGCAGACAAATGGGATCCTCAGCTGAAATAAATGGCTAGAACTTTATTTATGTTGATCTATACCAGCTGAGGCTGTGTGCCCTGAAATCAAGCGGTCTGCAGCCCCTTCTGCTGGGCAAGGATCAGCTACCACGTCTGCACACTGGGGTGCTGGAACTGAAGAAAAAGAAAAAAAGGAGGGAATGAATTCAAGCTCAGTAGAAGCAAAGAGGTGAGGTAAAGTCACTGCTGTGGTACAATTCTCACTGGCTGTATCTGGAAGTTAAGGCAGTTACGCTCCACAGTCCACTTCTTAGTCCTGGTCTTAGGTGCACAGTGTAGGGGGCACAGCCCAGCATTAGGGCAAGTGGGTTTCTGCAGTCCTGGTTCACTGACTACCCAGGGGAATTGATTAGGGAGGATTTTATCTTCCTCCATGCTGACACGCTTCCAGTTCCTTCTGCAGGAAAATGGAATGTGTGATGGGATAGTGCATGTGCTCGCAATTTGCCTGAGACACAGATGGGGCACGTCAGAAATCAAACCCGCAGAGATTAACTCCTCTACAGTACAGCTGCAGCCTTCCCCCCCGCCTGCCCCCCAAGTATGAAATGTTTATGTTAGTACTCAAAAAGGTAGCAAAGTGTCATAGCTCTGCATGCCAGCCCATTTCAAGCACTAGTGACCTGTCATTTCCTAATGTGTTTTTAAACTAAGTTTCCTATATCCCTATTTGTAATGTTACATTCTTATGCTACCACACTAACATTTTACATTTCTATAGCGTTTTCATCAGGTGACCTCGATGTAGCATGAAGGTATATTTGTGCTTTATTTCTGTTGGTCTTGTACCCAAACTTACTACAAGACTGACTGATTTAGAGTAGGAAGCAAAATATATCTTGTAATATCTGCTTGATTGGCAAAGGGGCACAAAAATTGTTAAAACAAAGTTAACAGTACCCAGTCCACAACTACTAGAAGGAATCGGCGAACTGGCACACAATCTGCCAGCAGGTAGCACTGCTTGAACAAGCTGGAACAACGCTGGCACCCAAGCGGTGGCACCCAGCTGGTAACGCATCCCTCGACAAGCCAGAACAGAGGCTGATCCATGAAAGGAGAAAACAATCCTTTGGACCAGACAGATCTTGACCCATGGAAAAGCATATATGAACATCAGTGATACACCGTGGAGCTCGGGAAAGCTTAAAGCTTCCCTTGGGGAAAAGCTCTTGAGCCTAGCCGTCTCGATCTCAGAGGGAAGAACCACGAAAGGCATCAGAGCCAGTGATGTGGCATCAGACTTGCATCATCATATACATAAGGATAGACTAATAAATGGATTAATGTCTGGGTTTTAGTAGTTAACAGAAAAATTACCTATTATCTGAGCACAAATAAAAGTTTTGGGGTTTTGCCTGGTCTCTAAGTCTGTCAGAGTACTCCCATCATGCTGGTCCCAAGCTCACAAATAATAACAGCAACATGTACAAGCACTGACGTCTTACAGCAACCTCACCAAACAGACAGTTATTATCCCTATTTTAGATGTGAGGGAACTGAGGTATAGAGAGGTTAGCTGACTTTTTTCCAAAACTAGCAAAGCTAGTAACACAGCCCCGATCTCCCAAGAGCAGGCTGTGTGGTTCAGCAGAGAGGACTGATGCAAGCTTTGCAAGAGATCAAGGCCAACAAGACTAGAGCCTCTGTACTGCTGACAAGGATCTGTGCCGTCAGTCCAGACTGCAGCTCCATCTGGACCTGTCAGAAATCATAGTTTGTCCTGATGATCAGAAAACCACAGAAACTAGCTATTTTTGGTATTCTTGCAAATAAATTCTTTCATCTCTTACTTTGTACCTCTCACCAACACATGAGAAATGTAACGGTTGACCTATCATGCTCTAATACTTTGTAAATTATTTCTGATTTCTGTGGTAGAATATATCTACATTATAATTCAAGAGTTTCTTAGTAACATTTCATAAACTTTCAAGCACCATTTTTTCCAGACCACAGAGTAACATGATGGCAGAATGTTCTGTAAACTTATATGTGTGTGTATGTATGTCTTGCTTTGCCAAGCCTTGTAGTGTTGGGTGAAGTTCTGGCAGTTTGGCAGACACAGAGCTCTAGGATTAGTTACAAGAGGACATTTGCATATAAATCTGTCTCTATTTATGAAGCCTAAGAAGGGAAGTGTCACTGGATTTTACTTTTGAGAACAAACTATGAAAATCTTCATATAAGCTGAGAAAGTTAAACCTCTTTCTCTTAAGTTAAAAGTGTCTGTTAGGTTTGAGTTAGGTTTCTAGCCATATAGATTATATCCGTATTTTTAACGGCCCGTGTTCAGATTGTTTCTATGGACAGGAAAATGGCCATGTCTGTGTACGCTGTGAAGTTTGAATTTGAACTAGACCCATTCTGTTCCCCTTCTCCCTTTTCCCCTGAGGGATTTTCACTGCTTACTGATCCAGCTGGCTTGCTTCAGGCTGCAAGTCAACTTGCACGTGGTGGGTAGTTTGGATTTGACGGCAAGTATCTAGATACACTTATAGTCGCCTATTTTTACACTTAGTCACCTCTTTCCAGGAAGGAAACTGGGCCAAGAGAGGCACATGCAACTGAGGGAGGTGGACCACAGGTTTTAGCAAAGTAAGGTGAAGTGTGTTGCTGAAATTCTACATGGTAGAATTAATCATGTATAATTAATCATGACAATGACCATACCTGAGCTGCACAGTTTGCCTTATGTGACCAGAAACTCCACACCTCTGCTCAGTCACCCCTACATTACCGCAGAACTTCCTTCTGAGATGCTCTCGGGAATCAGGAATGTCATTTGTTATAAAAAAACCAAAATATTTTAAACTGATATTCAGTATCATCTCCTACCATTGCAGTAAATCGTCTCAGAACTCAAAAATCATTCCTGATCACTGGCACTCCTTTCATGAAGTTTTCTTTTCTTACTTTAAAAGCTAAATACAAAGTTTCTTCCAAGTAATTCTCAATATCAGAATCGATCTCAGATGAGCTTAGCTTCTGCTGCTGTTTTGAATGAACAGATCAGGGTTAGAAATGTGGTTTTAGAAGCAGTATTCTGTAACTGTTGGCTTCTTTCTATTCATTTTTGTGAGTGCCTGTCAACAGATTATTTTTGCAGAGATTACTGGCACTGTAACGGCCTCATCAAAATGGCAACATCATAGACCTCTTTCTTTGACAATACTTGTAGGACGCTTAACTTTCCACTTTTGGCCCATTATCCTCCTTTAAAAAAAAAAACATGATCCTTCTATGAATAGATACTTAAAAGTCTATGGAAATATAACTTCCTATGTCTCTGCTCCCTCCATGAAATAGCATCTGCACTAAGAAAAGTAGCAACCTCTCCCACCACTGAAGCTGTATGTATCCTAGTACCAATAATGACAAAACGGTAAAATGAACCCCATTTTTACTGGAATGTCAGTTAACATTTTTCCAAGTATAAGAAAACACATCAACTGCAACTTTAATAATTTTACCAGCAGTTTTTTGTTTGAATTTACTTTTAGTAGAACTTTAAAATAATTTTCTGATTAAACATTGCTGAAATGCAACAGAAGCACTGTAGAAACCATTTTGATACCCACACTGATACCCAGTCAGTTTTGCAGCACAAGGATCAAGTTTTCAATCAGCATCTCAATTTTTCTGCATAAACTGGTAACAGTTTGCCTGGGGAACTTCACGTCTGACAACCCATTTTACAAATTGCTCCCAGTATTCCTGGGCCAAATCCTGTAAGATTTGTTAACTCCCATGGCACTTGGTGGGAGTGACAGGTGGTCAGAGGGTTGGAAAATCAACACCGTGTAGGTCGGCACCTATTAAACACAAGACCTGCTGGTTTTTAATCCCCAGGATCAGTTTCTGACTGCTCTATATATATCATCAGGAGGATACAGCTGTTGCAGATCCAACAGAGCAGACATGAGCAACCTGATGCCAATATGGGGAGATGAGGGAATTCGTCTCTCCACGGAGAAGAGGCTGCTGTGCAAAAAATGTGCAACAGGTCAACGTGGAGGAGGCGGCTGATGCAGCCAGAAGGAGGAAATTTCATCTCCTTGGATCCAAGTGCTGGATGCGCCTGTGAATGACCGCACTCCTCCACAAGAGCAGATGAAGGGCAGAGAGTAGGTGGAGGGGTTTGATGATATCAAAATGATTCAGGAGAGTTTTATGAATTGATTGAAGCTCGAGAATGAATACAGTTGAGGTCCAGAAGGGAAGGTGTAACCAGACCTTGTAACCACAAGGCTATGAGACAGGGAAGAGTTGGAAGTTATGGCAGTTCTTAATTTATAACAAGATTAATACAAGCAGTATTTTCATACTAAATAACTGAGCAGGTGAAAATTAAAAGACTACATATTTTTTAGTACTCATAATGAAATGAGATACATCTCCTTCTGCTGCTTTTTCTCTGGGCCCAAGGCTTTTGATTTGCACAGTGTTTCTAAATCTGTCCAGCTGGTCAGGCTGGGGGGAAGGCATTGCTCACTAAGAGCCCACTCAAACTGGGTGAATTCATGTTTCCTGTTCTCGCACACCTTCACAAGCTTTCTATTCCCAGCCAAGTGGACTATACATAAATATTTCCAATATTAATATTATAAAAATACTCTGTCATGTGACACTTAAGTGACATTCCACACATAATAGTCCCAGCTCAAGAGAATCAACATTTCAAAAAACAGATTTAGTTAATTTAAAAGTGACTGAGTGAATATGCCCAAAAGCTCTATTTTTAAAATTTAAAATTTAAAAATTGTAAATTAAAAACTATCAAAAAATAATTTTATAAATTCTTTTTATCTAGTCGATTTTGTGATTCAGAAACAGAAAACAAATTGTTGGTGTAGAAAACCCACTCAGCTGAGATTTCAAATATCATGAACACATTGAAAAATTTCTATTAATTTTTAAAGACATCTGCTTTAGTTATGCACTCAAATCAGAAGTGAATTTTGTGTTGGTTTATGGCAGAATATTCTCAGTTGCTAATTTTTGACTGCAGATTTCTAATTTTACATGTGAATATGCAATCGACACAAACAATCCAATACGCAAATATGGAGAAGAGTGGTTCATGTAAGATAGTTGTAGAACTATTAATTAGGAGAGATACAGCAAAGTATTCTCTGAGAAAAAAAATCTGACAACAAACGACCTTTGCAGTTTTAGTGAGTTGAGGTGAGAAGACCACCTCCTCCATGCCCCTGGTCAACACCGGTGGAAAGAAGCCTATTGTTTTCAGCAAGAACGGAATCAAACCCGTAGCTGCAAAGGTGTAACGGCAGCAGAGTCCATCCTGCATTTGGGACTGCCGGCGGCAGGCCACAAGACGTTGGCATCAGCTGCTCCTTCCCCCCTCCGGCTGCGTGGTCCTGCTCTTCCGCTGCAGCTTCCCCCCTCCAGCTATGGCACAACAACTGCTTGTGGGAGCACAGGGTAAACCGGATTGCTGAAAATAACCCCTTTGGAGAGTTATTTTTAACCTGGAACCCTTCAGATCACGTCAGGGTGGCTTCACGAGCCATTGTGCGCGTGGGGGTGCGTAGTAGTGCAGGGTAATGAGTTGCCAACAGTAAAGCGTGGGGGGCAGGGGGGGATAGAGAGGACCCTTTAATCTGGCTTCGCCCCTAAAGGCAGTGTATTGTGATACTACATCCGTGTTTAACAATTGCTCGTACGATACGCGCAACAGAGAGAATACAGGTCTTTCTGTCATACCCATGAAACAACAATGAAGTTCCAAAGTGCTTAAAAATCATTAAAATACTTTTCCTTTGTTTTTGTGTCCCTGTAGCTAAGTATACGCACAGAGAAGATCTCTTGCAATATTAAATAACTGCTTTCCTCACTTTCTTTATCCTCTCAGTGTAATTCAGTGCCTCTTCTAAAGGATTCCATCAAAGCCAAGTCATGGTGTGTCAGAGACATTCACAAGAGAAATCTCTGCTAATAAACTGCACGGCAGCTAGCCACAGCAGAAGCACTTACTTCCAGCCCTAGTAACACAACACCTTCTAGACCACTTTTCTAATGATGGTGTCACAGAGCCAAAATAGTAGTACCTTCAGATAAAAGTAAAAATATGTGCATACCAAAAAAGATGCCGCTTTCCATCAGGAATGAAAAGGGGCACCGCTCTGAAAAATGGGAGCGTAGAGCTGTACTTGAGACTTGTCAGTGCATTCCCATCCACAGAGACCAAAGAGGTGTCCAGGCACTTGTGCGATGAACACTGAATGAATACTGGAAGGAGGAAGATAAAACTGTTTCCTAAGAAGCTCTCTCCTTTATTTGTTGGTGGATGAGTCCTATCCTTTCTCAGAAGCAACTCCCTTCTCCGGGCTTCTGGGAACTAGCTGCTATGAGGAATTTTTTGAATAAAGAGGAGGTTTCCTAGCTCAGAGAGCAGCAGCGAGGGAAAAGCCCACATCCTTGGACTGGCTTTTCTTTCAGCTCTTCCACGCATTTTTCAATAGTCATTTGGCCTTTGGCTGCCTGTTTGAAGGACTGGCTGCAAAAACAAACTGTAAGAACAAGCAGTTCATTTGGCGCTTCTGTACCTAAACAGGACATCAATATTAGCTATATTAATCTTTATTTTTAGGTTATTTTTAATGCTTTCACAACTCTTACTCTCTGAGACTGATCTGGGATTGATATTGCAGCCAGAGAGGATTTGGAGTTTTATTTAATCCTGATTCTTTGCCATGTAGCTAAAAGGCTTTTGCCTTGTTAACAATATTATACTTCAGTTAAGTCAATAAATATTCACCATGTCTGCCTACTCCTCCTTGTAACTCCTGGTTGGACAAAAGCCTCAAAGCATTTGAGGAGAGTAGAATAAGATCAATGCTTCAAGTGATAAGAAACAACAAATACAGCCTATCCAGCCAGTTCTCTTTACCCTCTTTTCTCTCTTTCTGTATCCCACTTGTCATCTTTTTTCAACACCTCTCTGCCTCTTCCTTTCTCTGTTCTTCCCTCACTTAGTATCACCCTCGTTGCCAACAGTTCGCTGCTTCTCTTTCCAAACTCCAGGTGACATCTGTTGCCACAGCAATATCAGACATAAAAAACCTACATCTGCACCCAACTGCTGTTCCAGCAAAAGTTTGTAGCGATAGGCCTCATCTACAATGCTAATACTTTTGAAAATTCTTTTGCCCCTAAAATTTTCAGTGCTAACATTTTCACTGCATGCTATTTGCTCTGTTACCCTTAAAATTAACATGTTGAAACTCTTCTGCTAACGCATCGTATTTACCCTTGTAGTTTCCAGACTTTATAAATACATGTCTATATATGAGGTGTAGAGATATATATATAAGTACATATATCAGTTTTTCTAAACACCCCCACAAAAAAGCCAATGCATGTATATACTGACATGCACAGACTATTTCCTCAATCCGCGTTACATATATAACACCTGAAGACCTGTAGATTCTTCTCTAATTTTCCTGACTGCTCCTTTACCCACTATCGTCTGCTCTATCCCTAGCATATGAGAACTGTCATCTGGCTGATGCTGTACCACCACCCTGATTTAGCTTTCAATGCAAAATCATCTCGTACGTTCAACTGCCTTTTCCATAACTCACATCCATGATGGTGTGTGGAGTTCAGCTTTACACATGATGAAAATCCATGCTTTGCTTCCTACCGGTTGTGGAGACAGAATATTCGTGGCCAGCCAGAATCCCTGGGTCACTCCGTCATGGCAGAAAACAACAAATGGGGTCGCAGGCACAAGACCAGTAAAGACACTTACTTATGGAAAAGAGGATTGTCATCTCCTAAATTACCTTCTTCCCTCTGCCAGATATCAGCCACACTAGCGAGGGGTTCCCAAGTTAAGAGAAAGCTAGGCTCTGTTTTCAGTGAAGCACATCTGAATGAGACTACTCCTTTGCCTTCTGTATTACCTGCAGAGAAAGCCAAAGGTGATTAACTTCTAAATCATCAGATAAGCTTGCAGTCCAAAATAAGGTGGTAATGAACATTCCCCAGAGAATAATAGCCAACACTCCCATTTGAATCATTACAGTTTCTGCCAGTCAACGGCATCTACGTGTATCACATCTAACATGGCTTGATATCATTAGGGGATCATCTTGTATTTGTACAATACATCATTGTATTTGAAGTATGTGGCAAAACTTACACTATGAAGTACACTATTTATATTCTGTTTTCTTCAAAAACCTGCAAAATGATGCCTTATCACTGTGTTTCCTAGTGAGAAAATTAACTTAGCTAACTCAGTATTACATATGTCCCCATGAAATTATCCCAGTTTGGACTTCGAATTTCTTACGGCAGTTGAATTGCAAGATTACAAATTAAAAAACCTACTTAAAATACATATCTAATAATTCTTCAAAATTGAAAGAAAGCATTATCTCCAACAACAAAGGACAGAACAGGGAAACTCGGCAAGGGAGGGACAGCTGCAGCACAATATATTTTTTGTAGCCGGGGTTGTGAGGGGAGGTTGTTTGTCTGGGTTTTTTGCATTTGGGCTTTTTTTCTCCTGGAAGCAAGGGAAAAAAGTAGTTAGATGTGGCTTTGCATATGCCAGATGCGACAATGAGATCAAATCCCTTTCTGGGGAAAGGATTGCTTCAGAGAGTGTTTGATTTTGAAAGAGCAAGGACTCATTGTCTCTGAATTTTGCTGGATACCAATAAATGCTGGCATTAGTGTGACATTTCCCTTTGAAAGCTACAGAATTAATCCTAATAAACAGTGCAAATCTGCAACCCTTGCTAAGGCAGAACAGTGCTTACTGTCACAGACTTCAGAAAGACTCACGTGAACATGACTATGGGTTACAGCTCCTGGGTCTTTTACTAACAACATGTTCATTTTCTACCTACTAGATGGAAGTGGGTTTTTTCTTATATATGGGATATCTTTCAAGCACCTAATACATTATTAAAATCTTCTGATGAAGTACAGCATTCATAGTGGTAGCTTACACATATTTAATCAGTTTAGCTTAGCAAATGTTTATAGCATTTGCTAAATGATTAAACATTTCTTCAGAGACATACTACGAAGTAACATCATAAATTTAGACATATATTTCTTGCCTTCTAACAACTGCCTCACCTACTTACAAAAACTTCTTTTTAAAATTAATACATTTCTCTCCACGTGCCATAATAGTTTATTTTTTACATCTCTCAGATTGGACGTGGCAGTAAAACACCGGTTTCTCTCCTGCGATATAGTAAATGACAATCTACAAATAAAATTGTCTAAACATCTCTGCAATGATTCTCTTTCAGGCACATGAAAGAAATGTTCATGTGTGATCTATTTGTTGGTGGTCTTCTTCAAACTGTTTTCCCTAGATTTTTCGTACACATACATTTCATAGATGCATTTATATTGGCCTTCAGTTCTGCACATGTATCAGCCAACTTGTTTTTGGTCTACATTGGCCTTATCCCAGGTCTTGTGGGCCTTAGTGAGATGAAAAAATGTTTATAAAACTGAAGAATGGACCTCCTACTAATGTTCTTTTAAGAAATTGTCGGCATTTGGATCAGAAACATTAAAAAAGTACATTTAAGCATTCCTTTAGCATCATTTCCTGGAAGACACTCTTAATTTGAATTTAACAAATTAAAGTTAATTAAATGGCTACAGTACAAATTTTTTTTAAAAAGCCAAGAGAAAGTAGTCGTCTTCCCCTGTAAAAGTTAAAAAGATGCATATTCACAAAAAATAAAAATAATCTTTCTCAGCAAGAACCACTTGCAATAAATCAACTTCTGAGGCATGTAGCAGCTCTTTGTGTGATATTGTGTGACATAAACAGAAAATCTGAACATGAAGTACCCTTCTTGGGAAGAAATTTGACAAAACCGTAATGTGGTCTCCTCATTACAGGGACATCAACTGCTGCTAATAAAAGCAGATATCTTGGAGAGCCACATCCATGGAAAAAACTGTGAGATTGCCACGCCTGCCTCTAGCAGCTGAAAAACAGGAAGTACTTGGCTTTGTGAACACTTGAGTCCCACAAGCGTTAACTATAGATTAACCTATTTGTGCTGATCGTTGATTTGCCCGCTAAGTAAGGATCCAACCTTACTCAAAGGTCCCCTTGGCTTCAGGTCTGGCCTCGCTACGTAACCAGGGTATCAGGGAACTGTTATCCTAATACCTGCCTAGAAGACGATGTTCTCTACTCGTCTTTTCAAACGTGGCCAACCAAAAATTTTTCTTTCCAGGCCCACTTTTCAGTGGAGAAGCAAAGGGGTTTCTCCAACATAGGTGTACCGATAGCCTCCCTGACAGACCAGGCACACACCCAAAAGTCCCTGTCGCCCACCCAGCAGCCTGAGCTGCCCGGTGGGGTAGGGCTGTCGGGTGTCTGGGGGTGGGCAACCCTCTGGGGGCTGCACAGCTGCCCCACCAAATGTCCACCCCCCTGCATGGGGACGGAGCTTGCTTGGAAAGGAAAAGCGAAGGAGCACCCACCAGGGAGCCTCAAGGCTTCCTCCGTGGCTGGCCCTGTCCATTTATTGATTTATCCCTCTGTCTTTCATATTTCATCTGTATTTTCCTGCCTATCACATATTTTTTCTCCCTTTACCTTCATAGCTACAAGACCCTTAAGACATAAATAAAGCTTTTGATAGTTTTTATGTTCCTGTTAATTACTTCTCCATAGTTTTGAAAAACAAAATTTTCCTTAATGATTTAATTTTTCCATCTTGACAGACACTGACTGCTTCACACACACACCGGGTTTAAAAATTCAGCATGCCTGTTTTACTTTGTGCATTGGAATCACCTACTATATCAACTGATACGTGTAAACATTTCTTACTGAACTTATTTCATAGATATAAGCAAATGCATAAGACTGCAAAAACAGCTGAGGAACTTTATTTGTTATGAATAGTGAATTATTCAGAAAACAACTGCAAGGAGGTGTTCTAAAAAGTAAGATTAAATCTGGTGAAAAGATTCAGATTTTCTGTCTTTAATAGTAATATTAAAATATGTCAAAATCAGATGTTTCATTTCAGAAAAGCAGGGGGTGTTATTGATGCTTTAAAAATAAAACTGGCCACATTTTTAATTCAAAATTCCATTTATTTTTTAAATTAAAACTTTGATGTGAAAAAAAAAGAATAAAACAAAAGAATTAATTTGGGATCAAATTGAAATAAAATGCTTCGATTTTTAGTTCAGATATGGATCAAAAATCTATTATTTACTCTTCTATCAATAATCAGTTTGTGTGATAATTGTTACTACAAAAAGATATAACATACATCACAGTAGCAAAAGTTCACGATATATACAAATAAATGTGCAATTCAGGGATAGTGATTGCTGATAATACTTGAGGTAAGAAAATAAGAACTTCAAATACCATGCCACACTCACATTTTAAGAATTAACCGGTCCCCCTGCCAAGCTGGAAGATACAAGAAAATACTTCCTCTCTTTTGATATCATGATCCGAGTAAGATTTTAAGAGCCAACATAGACAACAGTGTCATAAGAAGAGAAATAAATATCAGTAAAACCAGAAGGAATTAAAACAAAAATCTGAGAACAAAATGTACGAGTTTAAGGCCTTTAAATCCTTTACAGGGAGTGAGTCTCAGAGACATCAAGGTAAACTTTGTCGTCTTAAACAGTTCCAAAAATTCTATCATAACCCATATTACTCTTAATATTTTTCCAAACACTTCTGCACGTAGCTGTTCAGAGGGATACTAGTCGTACAAAAATATGCCATCTATATGTGAATAAAGTATCTTAGATTTCTATTGCAAAGGGTTACAGCAACACCTGTTTTTGAAAATTCTGTCCGTGGGAAAAAAATGCACAGCCACTAATTTCTGTACTGCTTCTTATTTCAAAATATTTTATATCTCTTTCAAACTATCAATAGCTGACAGGAAAAAAAAAAGTTTGCACCAAAGTGAAAATCTGTATTCATCATTCAGCATGACTTTTTAAAATAAAAGCAGCATTGTTTTTTCTATCTTTTGGTCTCTGCTGTTTTGGAGGGGAAAATATTTCCTCTCTTTTGATTTCATGATCTGAATAAGTTTTTAAGACCCATTTACCAAGACAGAATACAGTAGTAAAAGAAGGAAATAAAATAAATAAAAACAGAAAGAACTAATCCAGAAATTGCTGGTGGCTCAAAACTACCATTCACTTGAACAAGCTTTAAAGAAATTAATTCTTCACTCCAACACTGTGCTGAATACTCTTATAATAAATCAGCTTTCTGAATTGACTGGAACTGGTAGAGCTAAAGGCCAATGTACTGTTTGCTTTCTCCTCTTGAACTTTTGTTCTTTCAAAAGAAACCAGGCTCGTCTCCCCTTATACCAGTGCATACGCCGAAACGGCTCAGACGAAGAGCAGCCTCACAAAAGGCAAACACAACGTGCTGTTACTATGCCACAAGAAAGACTGGTCACAGGGCATAAAATACGAAAAGCCTGCAGTACATCCTTAGAGGACCTTAAAAACGTCTACCCTTAGTATTAAACATTCCTCTGAAAGGCAATGTTTCGCCGCCAAAGGTAACCACATATTTCACCAACAGAAGCGGTCTGTCGCTATACGCAGCTGTCCAGACTAAGACCATTACGCTTCAAGGAAACCATCATTTTACACATCCATGTGCAGGTGGCTTCTTTGCATTTGCCCTCTTATCCATGGCTGTCCTCCAGTCATCTGCCCAAGCAGAGCTGAGTGATGAACCCAACTAAGGATGAGTTTCTGAATAATTCTAATTTTAAATGATCCTTTTTGTTGCAAAGGATGTGCACGTGGAAAAGTCTTGCTTTTGGCTGATTCAAGCAGAATTAAGCAGTCTTACCAAGCACTCCTTCACACTTACACAAAACTAGACACCAGGCAAAACCAGACATCCTCAGGCATCATTCCCTGATGCCACAAACTGTCCACAGCTCCTTCCTTCTGCAGGAAGAATAAAGGCTGGTGCTCGCCGTTGCCTTCGGAGAAGGAAGAATGTAAGCAATTCACTGTCAGCTCTGCCCCTTGCCCATCCTTTCCATATCTGAGATGCAGTTGCTGAAGTGGTTGTCTTTTTATCAGTGCATAGCTTGGAGTTACGGTAAATCAGTTTTGTGGTAGATATTTCCCACGGTAAGAAAATGTATTCAAATAACTACTGAAGGGAAAAAAAAGAAAAAAATTAAGGGTTAATAAAGATGGAGAAAAATACTTGCAGCCCCATCTTTGCTGGAGATGAGTAGTAATTCAACTACAAAGAAGGCAGAGGCCAAGTCTACCAACAACTGGTGTGAGTTCTGGCTGAGACCACAAAGGAGATTAATTTGGAGTATAAATCAAATTCCAAATGTAAAAACTAGTGATTCAACAACATAAATGGTTGGATTTTTCTTAAATCAGCAAAATATAAATATATATGTATGTATAAAAAAATTAAAAAACCACACAAATGTCTATGATAAATGCTGAAGTGAAATCTGAAATGAAATTTCATTACTATAAGTGATAGGCAATAGCGTCCTTGATTTAAAAAAAGACACTTAATCTCTAGAGTCTATAAGCTTCCCAGGATCAACTATTATTCTTCTGCAAGTCCATATTGCACTGAATGTAAGAGGAATCCAATTATTTCTGAAACCTCTGATTGTTATCAGAATCTCAGTATTAAATAAAGATATAATGGTACATAAATAGATATCATAAATCTGTTTATTAGCCATTATTAAAATTCTGCTAAAAATATTCTAAACAAAAGATTCTAATAAGAGGCATTTTAATGACTGTTCCTTCTAGAAACTGGTAAGTGGCTCTCTTCAACCAGCCTTATAGATGATTAAATAATACTCAGCAAAACCATGTTTTTTTCTTTCAATGAATAAACTACAGCTGGGTTAGACTTTCATTAGTTTATGCTATTCAAAATCCCAGTGAAATATAAAAGAGTTAGAGATGGTTTTGTATGATTCTGATTTGGGACAATCCATCAGTGACACATTTCTGCTTGTCAAAATGGCCAGCCACTGGTTAGTTTTGGCAACATGTACCTTTCTGGAATAACAATAAATGTATGTTACAGAGGGTCTTTGCACATCATGCATCTTTACGAATATTCTCATTTATTTATTTTTTTTCATGTATCACAGCAATCGAGAAAAGGTACCAATTCAAATTCTATCCCAGAGATATTGTTTGTCCCATTCTGCTCCACATATAAGGGGTTAAAGTGGACAAACTGAATTCACTGTACCTTCACTTTATAAAGTTAATCAGACAATGTCTTTTCCATTTATGAAGCATTACAAATAATGTGTGCAAACCTAAGTGGGCATGAAGGAAAGACAAATAATTCATTTTTATAAGAATGGCTACAGAGGCGTGTGTGTGTGTGTGTGTGTGTTTGTGGTGCCCTGGATTACCCTCAAAATGTGCAGATGACCATTACCAAAGGAAGTGGAAGGAACAGCATGTTCACCAACTGCGGAGCCAGGAATAACAGAAGCCACACGTTCAACAACAGCCATATGACTACAGGCAGGCTCTGACCGGGCGCTTCCCATTCGGGATTAACATAATGTTTATATGAAGCAGAAAAATGCACCTCGCTTACCCGAAGCTACATATTTCTCTAAGGAACGCGTGCCCCTGAAATAGGAAGCGGTACCTCTGGCCTCGGACTGAACAGGCGGGTGAGCCCTCAGACTAGAAGAGCTAGCTGCAGCAACAGGATTTGAAATGGTCGGAAGTCATCATCTGTTTCCAGAAAGCATGCCTTGGGTTTCATCCCAAAGATCAGCATCCCCATCTCTCAGGGTAAAAAAAAGATGTTCTGACGGGCAGTTTGCTCCTGTGCACAATGTCATTGCTGTCCAAAGTGAAACAGAAGAGCGAATGGGCAGCAGACGGAAGTGGGGCCCCATCCTTGTCTTTATTAATCATTTAAGAGTGCTCAGCGTTTGCACACAGAAAAACGTTTCCAAAACGCTAATAAAAATACACCTCTCAGCTAACCAAGGTCTTCATGATATCCCAAGCTAAGCGTCCAAGAATGAATCCGGAGCCATTAACCCCTTCTGAAATAATCATTATAGTTTTATATGTGTTTTTAAAATTCATATATGAAGTACATTAAATCTGTTTGCTATTATCGTTATTATTTTGTCCCCAGGCTTCATTTGTATCCTCATGTCAGTGAAACATGTAAGATAATTATTTAAATTAATACAGCAATAGAATCCACAGTAACAAACATACTTTAAATTTTATCTTAAAAAAGGTAGTCTCTTCAGAGATCATTGTAAGAACCAGCCTTCAGGTTACTCTGGAGAGCACACAACGGGATGGGGCAGAGGCAAGCTCAGTACTGATCATGGGTGAGAGGCGGCTGGTCCTCTGCCCCTTCACAAGGAAAGCCCTGGTAAGAGAGGAGACAGACTCACGTCTGGTCACTCCTCACAGAACTCTTCAGTTACTGTGTGAAATAAATTGCTAACCTAAAACATATAAACTGCAAGTAGACGAGGGTCTGCTGCCCACCAGGAACTGTTTGCTAGCAGTCGTGCTTGAACTCTTAAAAGGAGAGACCTGCATGTAGCTACCTGTCTTCCTCAGCGCTCAAGGTACTAGGCTAGTGCGTTGGAGAACAGCTCAGCGCTGCTCCTGGCCACGGTTAGAAGCCCTCTGCAGGAAAGCCTTCCCAGAGAGGACTCCAGGCCGTGCAATGCCAGGTGAGGTGCCTGCTGCCTCTGCAGCTCCTGCTGAGGTGCCCAGTGGGCCTTGGCCAGCTGCTGCGGTCTGGAGCCTGTCCGTAAGTGTGAGTGCTCTCTGTCTCCAAAAGAAGGACGCCACATGGTTCCCGGGCTGGAGCAACCCCTGCACTGAGCCCTGGCTGGGAGCCTGGCGGGTGACGGGGGCCAACGGGCTGCCAAGGAGCATTTCAACAGTGGGACAGGAGCGGTGGCAGAGCTCCAGTGCTCCAGCCTGTGCTCTGCTGCTGCTTAACACTGTATGTATGTGTGCATGTATGTACGTATACATAAACAAGCATTTCAGCTGCCCCTCACTATGGCAAGGCCGTAGTCGCCCAGCTCAAAGAGTATCCAAAAGTCCAGTGTTACATGGTCTTTGCTTTAGGCACTGCTTCCACCATTTATTTGCTTACTTCTTCTGGCTTAAATATTTTTATTTATTCCAGGTGTTTTTCCTAAGACAGTGTGTTTCTATTTGATTTAGTCACAAGCCAATAGTTCAGGAACAAAACAAAAATGGAAGTTTCATAAAGGCTGATGGCGTGAATTAACAAATCGAGCCCAAGGGTGTCAGGAAAAGGGCTGTGCACACAGGCACTGTAACATTTGCCATGTCCCTCTAAGGTCCCTTCAAATTGCCTGTCTCTATGAAGGCCCCAAACAGCCTTGCTACAGGTGGCTGTCCGGGGCCAGGCACACATGCGTGCTCCACCAGCCTGGCACCAGTTTGCCTGTCTCGTACTGGCATTCACGGCAACACCTTAATGCCTTTCCCAAGACAGCGTAGTTTCAAACCGAAAAATTCAAGCACCGCTCAGTATCTCTTAAACACAAAACTGAAGGTGATGCACAAAAGTCAATGCAAAACAGTTTGGAGGATGAATTAAGTAGCCTTTGGGCTACTTAAGGTCTGAAAGGAATGCAGGGGCAAGACAGAAATGCAAAACCCCAGAAGATGAAGGGACTCAGAAAAAAGGAAAATGTCAAGAGGAGGGACTTTTCTTGCAGTCCTTTGGGACTGCAGTGAGGATGGGTGAGTGCATTTTCCCAGTGAGTGAACTGCAAGGCACGGGGCACTCACCAAGTGGCATGCAGGGCTGAAAGTTTAACGAGTACCACCTTCTGTGCTTTTCGATCTTTGCACAAAGCCTTTCTTCACACAAAGGGCAGAGAGGTTTCTGCGGGGCTGTACGGGAAGGACAGCCAGCGTCCCCCGGTTCAGGCGTTTCCCGTATTGCCCAGAGAAAACGGGATGCCTCTCCCTGTTCCTCCTGCCTTTCCCCCAGCCTCCGGAGGAAGACATTCCCGGGGCATTTTACTGCGACGAAAGGCATTAACCCGTGCGAAAGCAGCTTCCCTGGCGCCTAGTTTGCTCTCGCCACCAGATAAGAAGCGACACAAGCCCAGGGCAAGCCAACCCCGCTCGCTCCCCGGGGCTGGGCTTGAGCTCCCCTTCTGCGCCGGCCTCCTGAAGCCCGGCTGGCAGGGGGAGCGGCAGGGTGCCGGCGACGGCCCCTTCCCTCCCCGGGCGAGGGCATGGGGACGGGAGCGGGGCGGTCAGCGGTTTACCACCATTCATTTGACGGTAAGGGGGAAGACCCGCCGTCGGCGCTGCTAGCCGCAGGGCAGGCACCTTCCCTAACATGCCATCTTCTCTTTAAAAAGTAAACAAAATAAGCGAGCCCCCTTCTCTCTCAGCTACCGCAGCTCTCAGAGAAACCCTGAACCGAGGGCTGCGTCAGAAAGTGTGAACCATTCCTGAAAAGTACTGAGCACCATTTCTGAAAAGTACTGCATCTGTGGGGAACACCTCAAGGAGAGGCGAGCTCAGGGACAGAGATTTTAGCGGCCGTTGCCAACTCTTTAATCGATCACCCAAGGTGAAAGATGGCCGACCGCCTCGGGTGAACCCCTCGTTAAGGAGGGGGCCTGCTGGCCATCAGTAATTCTTTGGCAAGCTCTCGGGATCCGGAGAAGCGGAGAGGAACGCCAGCAGAAGTTCCTGACATCTGCACCAACTGCCTTGAATAATTTTGCATTTGAGATGCTCCCGTAGGAGAAGACCATGTCATGAGGGAAGCATGGCCACCTTTATCCTGTGTGGGAAGCATGAAAATGTGTTTCTGGGACCATCAAAGCTGAGGGGGGAGGGAGGGGGATGGTGTTCTCACCGCTTCTGAGCTTTGTTTGAATTAAACTCCGAAAAAAAATAATTACGAATTACTTACCCCGTCCTGCTTCCTATTTTGCTACGGGCGGCATATCTCTGAATGGATCGCAGAGTTCTCAGATATATTTCTTTTCAATTGTACGAAGAGATACTTCACAATGCGTATTTTTATGACACCAGCTATAAAAAAAATAGCCCGAAAGCGAGTTGCACTGATCAGCTGCCTCCCAAAAATCGGCTGCTGCCGTGCCCGCTCCCTCCCGCAGCTGACTGCAATGCCTGCGCTTAATTTTCTGTCCCGGCAAATCCCTTAACATACTGATTCCTATGAATTCCGAGAGTTTATTTCTATTTGAAAGTTTATTTCTGGGAACAGCCGTCGCAGCAGAAGTTAAACAGCGGGTGCCGGCAGCCAGCAAAGAACACGATTTTAAGGCATTGGTTGCAATAAACGCACTCCTGCCTCTCCCCCCACCCCTTCGCAAGCAACCTGACCATTTCACACCCGTGCCAGCTAATACTTTTCGCCCCATGTGCATGTATGCATTGAACTACGAAAACGAAGCAGGCTCTAAAGTGGAGTTTGTTGTTTGATTGGTTTGGTTTGCTTTTATTTTTGGGAGGGGGGTGTTTCTGTTTTCTTCTTTAATTTAAGCAAAGTTTTGCTTAAATGAAAGGTAGGTACCTGTAATATCTACGCTAACATTTTAGACCAAATACAAACGATACAATAACGCTGCTTAGGGTATTTCCACCCCTTCGAAAGATTAAATTGGGCTTAAATTCCCCCGTTCTCTCTTTCGCGGCGCCCCGCGGGACGCGTTAAGGGCACAGGACGGCTGCGGCCCCGCCGGGCTGGCCGGGGCGGGCGGGGGTGCGCGGCGCCGGCGGGACCGGCCCTTCTGCCCCCGGCAGCGCTTCCCGCGCTGCTGCCGAGCCGGCGGCGGGCGCAGAAAGAGCCGGGTTAGCGCTCGTGAAAGCTCTGCCCCTTCGCTCATTTTCGAAGAAGGGCCAGACGTCGCGGGGAAGTGACCGACGGTTCGCTCGCATTTCCTAAGAGATCCCGACTGCAGGTACCTGAAACGAGGTATTCACACGCGGCAGGTGGCGGGGGGTTAGAGGAGCGTGCGGGCGGGCTCGGAAAGGCGAGCGGCAAAGGCGTCTTCGCCGGGCACGGGAAGGTCCTTACGCCCCCGCCGCCCGCCCAGAGCGGATGAGCCCTGCGGGCCGGGGCGGCGGGAGGCAGCGGGCAGGGTGGCGAATTGCTTGACCCGATTGCCGGAGGCGGCTTTGGGGCGCCGTCCCCGTAGGAGCCGGGCTGCGCCCAGGTAGCAGGAGCAGGCGGGGGGCGCGGCGGGGGAGGGACAGCAGCACCTGCCGGGCCTTGCCCAGCGACGGGGCCGCCCAGCCCCGTGTCCGCTCCCTCCTTCCCTCCTTCCCTCCCGCCCCGGCCACCCTCGCCCGCCCCAGCGCTCACGCGCCCCGGGAGAGGTTTAAAGCGGGCGCGGCGGCTGCCGCCGGCTGCACAGCTCCGCGGAGCGCAGGGGCAGCGCGGAGGGGACGGCCCGGCCCGGCCCGGCGGGCACGCTGCGTTGTCCTGCGCTGCTCCCCTCGCCTCTGCTCCCCTCGCCTCTGCTCCCGGCTCCCCCGGGGTGCGGGCGCGCCCCGCCGCCATGTGGCTCGCCCCCCTTCTCCTCGGTGGGTACCGCGGGGAGCGGCTCGGGGCCGGCGGGGCGGGCGCGGAGCGTCGCCCCGACCCGCTCCCTGTCTGTTCGCAGGCGCCTTCCTGCTCTCCAGCCCCGTGCGCGGGAGCGACGGCTCGGGTGAGTTGGCCGCTCTCCTCCCTCCGCATCCCCACGGGGGGAGTTTCTCCCTCGGACCGGCCCTGCCCGTCCCTCCCCGCCGGGAGGTGAGGGCGCCGGGGGTCGCCTGGCCGCGGGCGCCGGCCCGGCGCTTCCCCGGCGCGCCCGGTTGCGGCCGCCTCTCGCCGGGATGCGCCTGGAGGCCCCGCGGGGCGCGGGCGCTGCCGCGGACGGGCCGCCCCGGGGAGCGGTGCTTGCGGCGGGGCCGCTGCCGCCGGCGAGCGCTGCGCGGGGGCCGGGCCCCGCCGTGACAGGCTCCTCGGGAGGTGGCCCCGGGGGAGGCTGCGGAGGGGCCCGGAGGATGTCCGGGAACGCTTCCAAACGGGGGTGAAACTGCCTCCTGGCACAGGTGGAAGAGCAGTGGCGACAAGTGTCCCCATCAAGGGGAGTGCTGATAGCGAGAGTGAGTGGGGGTGTGTTTGTGTGTGTTATGAAGGCACTCAGGCAGTGCTTGGCAATTTGAGGATCTCCAGCATATTTTTGACCATGGAATTGATTAAAAACTTTTTAAACCTGCCCTGCCATTATTGTGACCTGGGAAGCAAAAGAACATACTTAAGATGCCTAGCAGGGCAGGGGCTGCCTGTTGCACCATGCCCTATTGGACTGCATCCCTGCGGTGGGAGAGCGGGCTCTCCTGGAGCCAGAGTCAATCCACGGGAACCAGGAGCCATAGGAAGCAGTTGAAGAAATAATGTGCCAGAAGGACACAAGCGGTTTGCCTGCCCCTTCCAGCGGAGCCTTTCACCAAGGGAGGGCAGGAGCCTCCAGAAGGATGCGCTTCCAGACGCAGGCCTGGCCTGCAGAAGGTGAGTGACCTCAAGCTTTTCTGAATGGTTGTTCAGGACTTCACAGTCATTAGGAAGCAGGATTTGCTGCTCCTCTTGTGTTCAATCAAGCATTTGGAAAATTCTTTTGTGCCAAACTGGTAATAGCAATATATCACAGGAGTGCTATAGCTAAAAAAGGAAAAAAAAGGTACAGCAATAGAAAACCTACTCCAACCCTAATTCCTTTCCTTTTTATTTTACAGGTGCATTACAGATGAAGTGCTGACAGTCTGTCAGGAAACAAGTGAAAAGTTTTCTGTAATGCTTCCTCCCAGGGTTGGAGAAGAAGCCACTGTAATCTAAAGGTATCTGGAACCAGCTAAAATAACATTAAGGGAATATTGGCAAAATGGAATATTGGTACCGGGATGTGTTTGTAATATAAAATGTGAACCGGTACTGTAAGACATTGTCTTACCATTATTCTGAGCCTAAATTCAGCAGCATTTGGTTATTGAACTAGAAGCTTGCAGGAACTTTTATAAAAGTGCTTAAATTCTGTTGTTCAAAGTAATGAAAGAACATTCATTTCCTCAGAAATCTACTGTATTTAGGCTCATAACTATTCGGGGAGAACTTAAAGGATCTTATACCTTTCCTTATACTCTTCCTGAAATGCATACAAATACTGCTGAGTTCAACAGTTCTGGTTACCATACACGAGACTGTATGGGTGGGTGAACGTTGGCACGTGATGGTAAGCGACCTTAAGTTGATCAGAAAAGGGCAAGTCTCAGACTGAAATGCATCATATAGCCCTGACCAGATTTTTTAAATCCTATTGCCCTTGTCCAGATCAGGTTATGTACTTAAGATTACATGAATTAGCATGCAATCTGTGAACATATTTTCCAAAATATAAACAGGTATAGTTCTACTAGTAATTCTTTTTTTCTAGTATGGGTAAGGTTTGTGGGAGTATTCCTTGCATAAGATGTAAAAAGCAGGCTTGTTTGAATCCTTAAGATAAAAAAGGACTTAAAATCTTCCTGGTTTGCAAAGAAACAATACTAAATACTAAAAGAAATAAGAAGTGTAATAGGGATGAAATTCTCTATTTTGTGACTCATAAAGCTATCTTACTCTTAGGAATCCCTAATTTTTTTGTAATAATGTACATAGAGATTTTTTTTTTTTTCCTTTACATAAACAAACTCTACTTTCTCAAAGCCATGCATGGAAAGTTCAAGATTAGAAAAGCTCAGATTTTGGCTATGGATTTTATTTTTCTAGAGTCTTTTAAATTAGTGACTCCTGTCAAAAATTAAGAAAGAACTTTTATAGGTGGGCATAGGAAACAGCTATTCAGGGCAAATCACAGTACATGGGATGAAGCACCATAAAGATGGAAACTGATGGAATGATTGAAAGCATGGTTATTGGATGGATGTTTTAGAAAAGAAGTGAGCCTTGGCTTTTTTTTTTTCTTTTTTAGGTCAACAGTGATGGAAGACATTCATCCCTACCTTTAAATATGGCTTAAATCAGGAAGAAATACAGTTTCTTTTCTTTGCACTTTGTTTTTATGGTGTGCCCTGATGTAGTGTGTTTCTGTGGGGCTTAAAGAGTGTGTGTCTTGACAGAATGGGATGATGGTCATTTTATTACAGTTCTGAAGGGCTAATTTTATATCACATAACATAGGTCTCTAGTCTTCATCAGAATCCAGAATGGGTATGAGTCTAGGACTGAGTCCTTTCCTGTAAATTACAAGCTTATCTTTCCTTCTTCCAAAACCACATGGATTTAGAGGATTGGATCACATAAGTATTCAGAGAAATGCTTCCACTGCTACTGCTCTTGGATTCTTAAATTACAGTGATTAAAACATACGGGTTTTATCTCAGTTACTTATATATAGCTCTTTGGCGGTTTCTGCTACGATTATTTTGGATAGACTAACAAAACCAACCACCTTCTTCAATTTTAATAGTAATATCACATATGAAATTTGGGAGAATGATTAGTGTGTAAACTGGCAAAGAACTATTCAATATTATCTGGTATTCAGACCTGATTAATACATTTTCCTGTTCGCAATGGACTACTTGTAGTTTTATGGGTTGGATAGCTGATGGTACATTTACTAACAGGGAAAGAACAAAATCCACTGCAGAGTTGATATCGTAAGTCTTAATTTTGGTACCCAGTACTTCTCATTTTGATACTGCACCTAACATTCCTAATGTTAGTCTCATAGAATTATAGCTTATAGAAAACTGTATCTACTTACATAGAAAACCAAAATGAAGTTGTTGCTTTTTAATTAACAGCATCATATACTTCAAAGTGTGTGGTTTTTACCTCCCTGCTGATCCAACTGAGGTACAAACTGCTAAAGCCCTTAGCTACAGCATGTCAGCTCTCCAGTTCACACAGCAGCAACTTGCTCCCTTCGCTCAGAAGCCCCCTCTCATGGTATAGGCAAGGATCATGACAGTCTTTAGGCTGTTAGTATATAAAAATCCCATGGCTGGGTTACAATAGATTTCTGTGTTTTCATAGCCAGGGAAAACACAGCAAGTTGTGGGGGTTTTTTTCCCCCCATCTTCTATGCTATGTAAAATGTTAGTCTGACATATGACTGTAATTAGTAAGTACCTGGTAGTAAGGAAAATACAGATCTCCAAGTGACAGAGGGTTCATTAACTAGACATGTCTAATTATTGTCTCTGTATGCACAGCCTGCCAAGGAATTCAGTCAAGTACAGTACATTAGCAATGACAGGTACTAAAACTTCCTGTTGCGTCTTGCACTTTTAGAGGCTGGAAAAATGTTGCAAAGTGCATGGCACAAGCAGTACCATGGGAGCAGAGATGACCAGTGATGCTCACTGGATATCCTTGGAGGAATCACTGCAGCCTTCCAGCTGCTGTTCTATTCTGATGGCCTTGCTAGTTGTCATTTGGTGGATATTATTTGATTAGTGCCCACTAATTAGCTAACATGCTTGTAGAACTTTCATGAAAGGATTAGGGGACTCAAGCAGCAAAGCAAATTGACTTCTTTTAGCATAACACCAATAATATAGCGCTTTTAACACTGAAAATACGGAGCTTCTAGGTATAAGCCTGGTGATTCTGCTTGGTTTTTCAGACTTTTGTTTTTAAGGCAAATGTATAAGACTAAACATGGAGGGGATGTGAGTAGGTAAGACTGTAAGTCCTAAAAGAAACTTCTTTATTTCTTAAGATACTTGAGAATCAGATTAAATCACTTTACAGTGTCTTGCTAGGTAGACAGCTTTTATTATCTTGAGAGGGGAAAAATGAAGAAGTATTTACTGCTTTCTTTTTTCTTACTCTGGACTATATAGACATATTTAGCATATTTAAGTCACATCTTTGTGCTGACAAATAGCAGCAAAGATTTTTCAGGAAGATGTGATTAGGTAGTTTAACATAATTTCAGTATAGCATTAATGAGGATTATGTATACTTAAGAGTAAAACTACATGCATGGTGTATGAACATATGTGTTCGATTTATGCAGCCAGAATGAACAGACGCACTTCCCTGTGCACCTCCGCTGTAACTGTCCTGCGTTTCAGTTCTAAAGTCAGTGTGATTAGCAGGAGGTATGATCTTTTCCATCCGCTGATGAGGAACAGCATATGCTCCAAATACTTTCAAATACAAGCAGCTTACGTTCGGGTCAGTAAACACCCTAGAGTAAGAGTGGAAAGAGTGGGCAGGGAAGCAGGTGAGGGACAGATCACTGATCCCCGAAACATATTCTGTCCTTGGAGTATAATGCTGTGGTGTATGCACCGATACATTGGCCAGCCTCTGTCAGCTCTCATCTTCATATTGTGAGAAAGTAATACTCGAGTGCATGTAGAAAAGGTTCTTGCACCTTCTAGTGCTCAGCAAGGGCAAGACGTGCTCTTAGGAAGTTCAGAATAAATAGCCAGTCATGATACTTATGATGCTGGATTGACGTTGACCTAAGCCAAAGCCCTAATTTGCTGTGCTATCAGACCAGCTGAATGTGCTGTCTTATGTAGTAGAAGGATGGTAGTAAGTATCTAAGATAATGACCTCTAAGTCTTCAAAAGAAAAAGCATCAATTTGCCAAGCAAAATGGTATACTGGTGTAAATCTGTGTTTGCATACCTACATTGCACACATGCAAGCACAGTGAAAGCTTAATGATGATAATCTGAGGAGCAACTTTTAAGAAAAACAAGGCAGAGTTCTATGTGAAAAATACAGATGCCTCAGCTGAATAAATAATTTCCATCTCACTGGGTGAATCTGACAGTCCTTTGCACAGTAATAATGATGTAAACTTCATTGCAATGAACTGATATGAATGTTCTAGATGTTACTATATTACTGGAGCAAGGAGATGGGTATTCCTTTTTTTTATGCTGGCCTCAGTAGGATTTATTGTGGAGGCTAAGGGAAATGCTGCTGTCAACCTGCTTCATGAATGCCACTGGAGAGAAGGTTTGGAGTTTCCCTAGTGATTCATAGATGTCTTATGGCTGGAGATTACTGTGGGGATGTCAGAGTCATTTAGTTTCTCCCTTAGAGAGTGCTGCCCGCTCCTGTGTTCTGCCAGCCATCAGAGGTTTTCCCCTTGCCCTTCTGTCTCTGCAGTGAACTTACAGATATGAATTGCTTTTCTTCCTGTAATATTCCTTGGATATTATTTTAATGTTGTTTTAGTGTTGTTTGTGCATATTTTTTTACCCTTTCCACCTTTTTCTGCCACTTCTTTCCCATAAATAACTTAAAAGTGTGTTCTTCCTTGTCATAACTGTACATTTGTAAGCTCCAAAGATGTCTTTACAGACATACTGGAGCATAAGATGAGACACTGTACCTAATTTCAAATTCAAACATTGCTTTAAGCTTGGAAACTGTAGAGAGATTAAAAACAAACAAACAAACAAACAAAAACAAACAAAAAAAACCCACCAAACCCTTAAGATTTTCAGGTTACAGGTTCTTCTTTTTTCTTTAGCTTCCACTGCTATCACATGCTTTACAAGAGGACTTGACCTTAGAAAGGAGACAGAAGATGTCCTTTGCCCAGCAAACTGTCCTCTATGGCAATTTTATGTCTTTGGGGATGGAGTTTATGCCTCTCTTTCCAGTATCTGTGGAGCTGCCATACACAGGTAAGTCAGATGATTGCTAATCAATGTGTTAAGCAAGTTTATATAGTCTTGCCACACTTTTAAATCTTAGCCTTTTGATGCCATCATAATAAAGATCTTTCTGGACTTTGGGAGTCCTATTAACTCAATAGGAATGTCATTAGCAGAAGAGAGAACAAGGAAGAAAAGAATGGCTGGGTGGCTTGCAAGTTATCTGAGTTGTGTTTAAGTGTTCCTGGAAACCACTTTATTGACTTTCTCTGAAATGGCACAGCAGCAGACAGACTTTCACTGTAAGGTTACTTATGTGTCTCTGGTAGATACGGAAGGATACAGTATAAATAGTAACTAATTGGAGAATAAAAGCAGATGCACTTTCTGACTTTCATTTACATGACATCTTTTCTGAAATTGTTGAAATCAGTTTAAGCTCCTATGCGAACAGACCTACCCATGATTTGGCTGAATGTGGTCCATAGACTATTACTTTTAATCAGTGTTACGGCTTTTTTGTTACAGCATTTCTCTTCTGACAGCTGCTTGCTGGGTGTTAGTTTAATTAATGATCTCTTAATTAGACCAGTATCTAGCTGAATTCACTTCTGTATCAAATAGAAAACTAAAGACTAAGAAAAATATCCAGATAGCCCATGTTAAATAGCTGTCATTAGAAAAGCAATAATAATTCCACAGGGGAAGGAAAACAGGCTGGCAGATATCTTAGTGAGGTTACCTGGGGTTTTTTGGGTTGGTTTTTTTTTGAGGAAGGACAAAGATTTAATTACTTATTTGCAAGGTAAATTCTCTCTTGGATCAATTTTTAATAAAGAAATGTTGGACAAAACCAGCTAGAGACAGTGAGATATCTATTTCAGATGCCTGTGGAAGCCAGACAGATTCCTGACTGTCAGTCTACAGGGAGTTTCAGAATTTGATTTTAACTCTTTGAGAAAGCTTTTGGTTATTAAAGAAGGATTCTTAGCTTCATCTATTAACTGGCTTTACACATGATACTTGTTCACTTAGACCTTTCACAGTATGCTTCCTACGACAAAGTAGATGTGAAACTTTGTAAGGTGTTACGACTCTTAAGATAGGACTCACAATTCAGCAACAGGAATTTGGATTAGACGTGAATAAAAGTCTAACAATAAGGACAGAGACTAGATGGCCTGGGATATTATAGGAACCGTGATAGACTGTGCAGTTTCCAAAAACAGATAGACATCCATCTGTCTAGAATAACTAGATAACTATAATTGATCCTATCTTGAAGCAAAAGTACAGACTAGATCATCCTGCCCAAATTTTTCCTTATTTCTGAGAATTCTATAATTAAATATTATTAACGTATTTAAAAGTAAGACTTCATCATGCATATAATCTAAATTCCGTGGGCTTCAAGAGTTACTCTTGACACAAAGCATTATATTGAGGTATCATACTATATTACAGAGACCTTTTTTAATGTCCTATTCCTATGAATGCGATTTCATTAGCATTTGTGCGTTACAACATAAATTATCCAGAACCCCTTCGTGCATCACTGAACTTCTTAAAACTAGTTTTATTTAGCTCCTAGGTACATTCATGTTAACATTTACATAACCTAAAGTTAAAACAAACAAACAAACAAATCACACCATCTTATTATATTTGTGTATTCCAGATAAGACTAGTGCTGCCCTTGCAGAAAGGCTGAAACTATTCTTAAAAGCTTAAGTTAAACAAAGTGTTTAAAAGAAATGGGGGAATAGTTTCAATCTTTTCTTTTTATCCCCAAGCAACAGAAAGAAACTCTTTCAGAATATATTGATGCTGAACTCTTCTATCAGAGTATTTTTTAGTTAAAAAAAAAAACAACTAACATTTTACAGAGAAATAAATGACTAGAAGATAAAGAAAGAAAATAAAGGGGTTTTTGAGTTAACATTCATTGCTTGATACTTTAAATGCCATAAAATACATACTAAGCATTTAAAATAATATTTAGGGGGCTGTCATTACTACCCAGAAACTTACTTAAAATGTTAATTAAAATCCTATAACTTTTCACAAGACTTCCAAAGTTCAGACTGTTTTTATAGTATTTAAACTCCAAAGTAAACTAAAATGAACTATTTTTTAAAATTGGATTTAAGGAGGTGTTTTGAGTAGAAACTGTCTGGGATTTCTCAAATGCTGCAAAGGAGACTAAGAGCTAAGGTACTATAGGCAGCTAGAAAGAACTTGAGAGGTATTGTGGGGGTCTGTGTGTATTTGTTTTTAAAGCTTAAGAGTTAGTTTCAAAGATAATTACATGTCTCCATGTGTGTGTTATTGCTAGAACAGGCTTCCTTTCTATCCTTCTCTAAAAAGAATGAATGCCTCCATTCACTGTGCTTTAAGTGTCTTCATGAGTGTTTAAAAAAAAGTTAAACTTCAGTTCTTCACTTCTCCTAGTTTAAGTATGTACAAAAAGTTTGTGAAAGAATGTCTGGATCAAATGTCTTTTTTTTTTTTTTAAGAAGTTATATAGAAAAACATGTTTCTTCCCATTGTCTTTTTTTTCTAAGACAATGTTTGTATTTAGTGATGTAGCCATTTATTTTAACATTCCATTTCTTTACTGGCTGCCAAAGATGTCTTTATTTAAAGAGAAAAAAAGCTCTTGCTATCAAGACCTTTTTCCAAAGGGATTCAAGACTTCAGTGTTTCAAAAAGTTGCAAAAACTCCTAACCACTTCAACTAGGCAGTGGTCTTGAACCTCCCAGGCCAGTGGCGACTGTGACTGTTAGAGAAGTCCCACCAAGAAAGCTGGTGGGGCTCGGTTCCATCACAGCTGGGGAATAATTTTACACAAGGAGGAAGTACAAGAAATGGAAGATGCAGATTTCAAGACTTGCATAGTCCTCCCCTAGATAATAAAGCACAGGCATTTATACATCACACAGCTCTTCACTGAAGTCTGTACCTTATAAAATATGTGTATTATTGTTCTCCAGCCCAGAAGCATAGGAGTATAGAAAAATCCGTATTTTTCTGTAGTAAGCGTCAATATAAATTATACCACTTGTGAAATGCGCACCCCTGTTTGTAAAACCTGCATCTAACAGTCTGTCTCCACAGCCATTGCGAGAACAATGAGGGCTCTAATAGCAATGAAGGGAGTAAAATATACTCACCCTTCTAATCTGTGGTTTCCAGTAAGGATGTAAATTAACAATGTTCAAGTCTTCTGAATATGATAGACGGTAGTAAAGCCTTTTGAAAAAGCAGAATATAGGTGAAAATCTTCTGTTTAGGAGAACTGCTGTTTTTTAAGACTACCTTTAAAAGCTACCTAAAGACTACCTTTTTTAAGACTACCCCTACTACTTGGGGGCTATTAGTCCTGTTGGCCTTTCATACTCAGAACAGAATTTGCTACATGAGAAAGTTTTGTTGGTTTTGCTGCAACTATTAGCAGCTGTAAATACTAGTGCTGGTAAAAAAGGATTGATGAGTGGAGGAGAGGTGATAGCTGTTTAGTTCTCAGCTAATTTCAGTGCAGACTGCAAAATCCAACAAAAACATAGAAAATACTTGCTCCTTCTCGCTCTGTGTTGCAACGGCTAAATTCCATATTGGTGTCAAAGTAACTCCAAGAAGATATTGCTAAGAGGTGATCACTGGAATTTGCTGTTATCGTGATGTAACTAGACACGTGCTTTGAGAATTTCACGGAATTCTTCCAAATAACTGAAACAACCACATCTAGTTTAAAACTAGGTATACCCTACATTACATTGCTCGGTGAGTGCAACATAGCTCTATACCTTAAGCACTGTTGAGTACCAGGCCCGTGCCACCACAGTGACTGTTGCTGTTATCTCATAGAAAGCACAGTCAGACAACTATCCACCATTTCAAGAAGCGTCAGTCTTGGGAGCAGTGCTTATTTATTTCTTTTAAACCGAAAATGATTGTGTGAGCATGGGTCAGTTCCCCCCTCCACATACACTCCAGTTTGTGTACCAGGTCCAAACTGAGGCCTGATTCCTTAATTTTATATAAACCAAATAATGCTTATTCCTATGAGTAGTTCCATTACTGTGAGGCAATTATTAACACAAGAAAATACTATATAATGCATGTAAAGAATTTAGCAGAATTCAGCTATGAACAATTCTGGATACTACGGATGAATAAGCTTTCTGTCTGTTTTAGTTTGTTATATTTGGCTTTTTCTCTCCTTTTTCTCTCCTTATTTTATGTGTAATTACTCTCAGGAAACAGAATATTTATTTAATATTGTTCTTTTTCTGGGCAGAAGAATAAAAGATTTATTTGTCGGGAAAAGAATGGAGAACCTCCTACCAGGTTGACACTACGTAGGCATGTAGAACTGAGTTAAATCTACCACTGAGTGATTAATCAGATTAATAATCAGAAGGTCAAATGAAGGACTAGGTTCTCAGCTTGTGCAGTTCTGTTCTAGTGCCAATTCCACTAAATGGAGACCTAGCTCAACGTGGTAGTGTTTAGATGCTAAATAGGCATGTAAGCTTTTTCCTAACCTTCCTAACTAGTCACAGGGCGGAACTATTTCTAATTAAACATCGGGGTCCCAGAACTCAAGTGTAACAAAAGCATATCATGGTATTACCAAGCTGGCCACAAAGTGACCACAAACACAGATGATGGCCCCTGAGCTGCCCTAGTGTTTGCTAGAAGAATATTGACAAAAAGGTTGTCTGGCCAGAGGGATTTCTGAGCAGCTGTAGATCCCCTGGGAAACTTTGGTCTAGTGCCCGCTTCTGCTGCTGAGCCTTCTTTCCTGCCAAAAGCAATAGGGGTGCGGAGGAGACAGAAAGAGGACAACCTAGGGGGCCAGAGGATGCTGGCATGAGACCCTGAGCAGCTCTGTATCAGGGACTGAAGGCAATCAGGCAGCAGTAGACTGCAGCTTGGAGAAAGGGAGGATGCTCCTTGGACCCATGGAGAAAGGCAGATGATGCGGAAGGATTTTGATGCAGCTGCTGATAGTAGGAAGGAAAGATGGGAATCTGGGTAATTCAGCTGTCTTGTCTTAAGTCCCTGAGGATAACTGTTTTCATCCAAGGACCCTATAGGAAATGCCAGCTGCTATCACAGCTAGCCCTCTGTTAGCAACGGGAACAGGAACTTTCGGGTCAAAATTATGCTCTTGGGTAGGATGGCAGGCCTTCATCTTTCTGCTCTCTCCCTTCTGCTGAAAGAGCAGACAGCCTACCTATAGACATATATGATAAGCATAATGATTAGCATAAAAATATACCATGTGAGTTTCTGAGCAAACATTTTGCTTCTGGACTGCAAGACTAAATCAGCTCAATATGTACTTCTAACAGCCAGTTGCAGCGCTGCTGCCCTTGGGCTTGGGAGCTTTCCTTGGCATAGAACATTTAGTCTATGTTCAAATCTATTTCTCTTCACTCTTTACCACTATTATACAACAAGGGGAAAAACAGTCTTTGTCTATTTCACTGACAATGTTTTGTTATCTTTAGACAATTTTATCTAGCTGATCCTTACCTTACACTTAGAACTAAGCCTATTTAAGGGAATAGCTACTTGGCTTCATCGCCAACACTTTTAAACAAGTCAATACCTTATAATAGAAAAATATAATACTATATAATAGCAAAAAGTGCTCTCTCCATCAGCCAAATCTGTCACCACTCTTACAAATTCTAAAAAACAATGGAAAATTTACCCAGAGGAAAAGGATCTTCACCAGGTGAAAATCTTGTTTCCTCTTTCTTTTAACAGAAGATGGTATTTCAGCTTTTTACTGCTAAGATCACTGACTGCAGTTACATCTATAAGGGTCATCTTCCATGGCTGGAAGAGTGTCTTTGTGGTTCAGGCATCAGTTTTGATGTGCAGGCTCCTTGAAAAATGTGTTCAAAATTCAGCAAAGGGAGTGCAGATAAACAGTTCTTGCACTTTACTTTGAGGAGGTGCATGAGGCTCTAAAAAGCTTCAATCCCATCTGCTCGTTTACTGCAATTCAGATTTTTAAGTATGTTTTCGGTGAAATTCCTATATTTCATAAGACCTTCCCATATCTTCTGCTGCCCTTGGCCAGTATACTTCTTTCATGAGCTATTGTGCAGTGAGGTACTAGATTGCTTCCTCATGTATCTGCTTTTCTGTTTGATTTGTGTACATTTTGGAGTGGAAAAATACCATTTAGGTATAAATTATGATCTGTTATTAACAGTGAAGCCAGGCAAGAGAAGGGACTGACAGCTTTTATATGAAGTTGTCACCAAGCAGCGCTGGCAGTAGCATGAAAGGTAGTGAGTAAGGAAGTGGAAGCTGTTCCTGGAAAATCTGCAGAGTTCCAGTTTAATCAAAACAGCCATGGCACGCAAGTCAATCACACAGGAGCAGAGAACAGTGGTGAAAATCAAAGCAGACTGTAATGACGTAAATCATTCTGAGGAAATGCATAGGCACTTCTTCACTGTTTAAATACCACTGCAGATCTACACAGGATGAATCTCACTTTTAAAGTCAATTGTAAATGATTGTGGAAAGGAATTTGCCAATCTGATTCAGAATACAAAGGCAGATTCACAATATGGTTTATTCCACTTCACCATATATGAGCGTGCACTCTGAGTAAGCTTGCTGGAAGAAACATCCCAAGTAAAACCAATGAGATTGTAAAAGATGGCTTAAACAGCTGTTAATTTACCTACAGAAAAAAATGCAAGAAAAGAGGAATAACTTTCATAAAGATGCAGTTCATGTTATATTCACATCTAATCTCAGGCCCCTACTTGCATTAAAAATATCAGAGCTGTTATATAGAAATAGTGTGTCTTCAGAAGGCAGTCTAGAGTTTTGACTTGTGATGAAATACAGAATCAAATTTTTTCAATAAGGAGCATAAATAGATAAGGAGCAAATAAATCTACTCTGGTTTCAGTGGAAAGCTTCCAAATTCGATGGAGACTATCTAGATTTTTTTTCTTTTCCCCTAGAATGATTACATGGAAATCAAAATGAAAAGACCAATAGACAAAATGGAACCATATAGGCAAAAGTGGTCACACTGTGACTAAAATAAGCTGAAATGGTTGCTTCCAGGAATAATTCTTAGGCTGAGCTTTTGGTATGAATATGTTCTTGAGTTTAATTCAGCCAGTGCTCAAAGTTGCAAGTCCGCAACAAAGGAAGGGGGAAGAGATACTAAACTGTTCTTGGGAGCTAACTTGGGCATAGATTAGGTATGCTGATGCAAGCCCCAAATAGCTTTGCTAAAATTGCAAGTATAAACTTAAACTGGGAACTGTTCCAATTAAACACAATATATTCTATTTCTGACACATATTTCCTTATCCATTAATACTGAGACACTAGTGAAGGCTTGAATGCCAAAGAGAACCCGGTACTGGAGAAGAAAATTATGTTCTAATTAGACTGAAATATTCTAAATACATTAATGTGTTATTTTTCTCCAAGATAATTCTGCCGTACTGAATTTTCCTGTCCTTTAAAAACAACCAGTTAGAGGCTCTGGTCTGATTTTTCTCTCACCGTTTTTTAAAGAAATGTAAAGTGCTGTTTGTATTTGCCAACTTTATAATCTGATTTTAAACTTATTCAGGGTAACTTTACTAAAGCTCCTCTGTCTATATATTGTATACAGTATTCCTGGATGAGAAAATATCTGTATATTTTGAAACTACTATCATAATCTTCCAAGCTGCAAGAATTAAATATATATAACCACAGTTCAATTTAGAAATGCAAATCATGTCCATGAATGAGGAATGTATTTTAACAGCAGTCCACAAGGAGATTTATGTGGAAGCTGTCTTCGCCACAGATACCCAGAGCTCCCATTACCAGAAATATGTGCAAGATTCTCTAAACTCTGGTCTTGATTATTCTACTTTCACAATGTTTTAAATCAGATTAGGCCAGGATGTCTTTTCAAGCAGGAAGCCAAAGATAAAGAAAATAAACACGAAGGCGCACATTGCTGTGTTTAAATAGTCTTGAAATGGTGGTTTGTCTCCCAGAGTACTGTACCTGCCCAAGGACTACAAAGCATCAAGCTTTTATTCCCTCTTAGAGAAGCTCAACGTTGAATTTTGGCCTCTTAAAAATAATAACTGTTGTTTCAGTAGCACATAGAAAGAGATCTGAACAGTTCTGATGCCTGTTCTTGTCACTGGAGGTATCCAAATACAACCAACCACAAGAGCCTCTCTTTCTGCAAAAACAGTGAAGTTCTCTCTGGGCTGCTTTTAACCCTGAAGTTTCCTAAATGCATAAATCTATTGTCCTGCTGGGTATCCACACACTCCTCAGCCCATAAGCATCAGCAAGCTTTTCAAACTGGCTATTCCTTTATTTGTCTCAGATGGCAGGACAGATCCAGTAGGCAATCTCAAAATCTGTTTGTTGAATCATGAAATAAAACTCAACAAGGGCAAAAGGGTAGTGGCCCTCTCTAAGAACTAGACTATGACCTCTAAAAACTTGTCTAGGGTCTGGGTGTTTTAGGTTCAACTCTCTTCTCAATTTTGGAAAACTTCCTCCATAGATTTTGCTACAAGTTTTCTTGTCACTTCTGCGTTTCTGAACTGACCCTTCTAGTAAGGCATTAAGGAGTATAATAGTCTTATAATACTGAATATGACTTTATAAGATATTTTAATCAGTAAGCTTCTTGGTATTTGTTCTGAATTTTTTTTTTTAATTAATCCATTTTAACTGTATATTAAGGATGCATTGCAGTATGCTTAAACTAATGAAGATAGCTATGACTTGTTAACTATTACCTAAGTGTTCAAAATTATGAAGCTGCAATTTGGTATGTTACTCTACATCTCTGTCAGTGAAAATTACACAGTTGAATTGCATCTACTGTTGATATACTATTTCCAAGTCCAGGCTGAAAGCAATCCAGAATTTTAAATGGATTGAGTTATTAACTTGCATTTATTTATTTCATTCATTTCCGATTTCACATTTAATGTTTACTACAGGTGAATAAGAAGAATAAGATGCTTTAGGCTCTGTTCTTGTAATTATCAGTAATCTGATGGCTGCTATCAATAATGTCTATTTCTGACTTTGGTCTGTAGTTGCATAACAAGATATCCTACCTATCCATTACCACTATAAACAGCAATTTTTCTTCCCAATTTTCTTAGCTTTGGTCATTTTGTAGTTAAGTATGCTGAATTTTGTTTCAGTTACAAATATTCATGAGGCATAATGAGCTCAAATACGTTTTGCTGGAGCTCTTTCCTTTAGGAATTGGTATGTCATTGAAACATCACTTTTCTGCATCAGTCTGAACATTGCCAGAATTTTAGAATTTCCTGACCTTTTTTTCCCAAGTCTGTGTGGTGCTCTGCAGAATAGTTTCTTTTAAAAGCCTTTTCAGCAATTTATAGCTGGTTTTAGCCTGAACACAACTGCCTGCTTATATGGTATCTTTTTGAGGAGGCTAGTGTCCAATGTACTAATGATGGTATAATTGTGTTGCATTTTCTTGTGATTAAAATGTCTGATTTATAACAACTCTTTTTGCGTCTCAGAGGGGTGATCACCAACGCAGGAGGAGCTGTAAGGGTACAGACTCTCCCAGGACAGGAAAACTACCCTGCTGTAAAGGCCAATGGGATCCAGTCTCAGGTGCTCACTAGATGGGCTTCGTCCTTCTCAGTGACTCGTAGGTGGATCACACTTATTATTTTGCAAACTGTATTTGAAATATTAACAGAAGTCTAGGAAACTGCTTCAATGCTCCTGTATGCATAAACAAATGTGATTGCTATCTGAAGTGTAGTAACAAAAGTTTTCACTTTTAACTCATTTATCTTCATTTTCCCACTATTTCCTTAAAATACTATTCCAGCTAGACTAGCTAGTCTGTAGCAGAAGCTGATACATAAAAATGGATCACCGTTAGTTACAATATAATGACACGGTAGCAGGCAGTTGACAGTGCAATTCCACGACAGTTTAAGCTGATATAAATCAGTGCTTTGATCCTGCTATTGCAGTCCTGTCCTCCTACCGCTTCCAGCCATATGGTTTTATCCCTTCTTTCCCCCTGCCTGCCTTTATGCAGGCAGTAGCACTTGTCAGGCCCTTCAAAGAGCTTGTGCAGCGTTCCCTGCAAACAGAACACTGACCCTCCAAAAATAGGAATAATGTCAACTTAGATGTGATTTGGTCATTAAGCTACAGTGTGACGTAGTGGTTTTTTCAGAAGTTTTTGTCCACGTAGTTGAGTTACTGTGCCTGATTGCAAACCAGCTATCATGCCCTGCCACTTGGGTAAGGTTAAACCACCCTCACAAAAATGCATAAAGAAGCCTACTGGTTATATATGTTGTTGTGGTTTCAAAAATAATAAAGTGTGTGTGTGTTTTCTGGTATATTCTTTCAAAGTTCGGGAAACAAATCTCTCTAATGCATTCTTATTGTTTACATAGCTAAAATTCAGCCTACTACCTCTAAGAGGCTAGTAATCCTTGTATAGTGTCCATTGCAAATTAATAGCTAAGAACTTGGAATTACAGGTGCTTTTGGTGAGGTTGTAAGTGAAATCCACTTCTCCAGATGGAGTCCTGAATGTATCTGCTAGAAATAATGTCTGCTATAGTTCAAAAACTCTCATCAATTAGATACGTTGTAGTTACTCATCAGCTGCTATTGTTTCAAATGCAGAAGCTCAAAGGAGAAGTTTACTACCTGTAAAACAAGGAGTGCAATACTGGATTGCACCAAAGATCTGTCTAGGCCCACGTCCTACTCCAAGAGTAACTAATGGCAGATGATGAAGAAAGGTTATTGGAAATATAGCACTCTTCAAGCACTTGTAATTTCATCTAAATACACTGAAATACAGTAAATTCATTCTTCCAATATTTTAACAGGTACTAAGAGCACAGCACTTGAAGCAGTTGGGCAATCAGTATCAACAGCACGTCCTTCTACAGGTATGAAATCCCTGCAACAAGGGAAGCCTCCTGTGATAAGATGTGCTACAGTGCATTAATCCCTGACTAAAATGCCGTGTTTCATAGGATTTGTTTATTTTTAAAGAAGAAAATATATACAATATCTGGTTTTGCAGTATATCTTTCATCAGCAAAAAGAGGAATCAGTTGTAATTGAGGAGATTGATTCTGACTTCAGTAATGTTCATGTAAATTAAGAAAACCTTGAATGAATTTAGAAAAGTAATATGAATAAGGGAAAGGAAGGAAAGAGTCCATGAGCTCATGTAATATTCGTTCCTGTTAAACAACAGAGAAGACAGACATGCATTCCTTCTTACAGAACTACTCGACAGCTGAGTGCTGTCAGCACTTATATAGCAGAAATGTAGAGGTTATGTGAATTTCTCCAGAGAAAATGCTGCCAGTAAAAGGCTAGATCCGTTTTTATGAAGGTTAGTGGTATGTAAATACTGGACTTGGATCTTGTTTGTGAATAGATGGTTTGCTTTACAGTTGAAGTCACAGTTTGCTTCCAAGCCATTAAAACTGCACGCTGTACAGCAGGATTGCTAACTGAGAAACGGTAGCACTTGGGATGGTGAGCTACAGCAACCCACCCAGCTTTCCACGTTTCAGCAGTCAGCTAGGCAGGTGTAGAAAGGAAGGTTAAACTATTTAGTTTTAAAAAGAATATTCTCTACGGAGCAAAGCAGTAGTAGTGCAAGTTTAATAATTAAACCGACTGACAATTCTTACTGCAGATAGATTACAATATAATTCTTGGAGTCTGAGCTTTTTCTGGTTCACTTTTGGCTGTTCATCTTGTTGTTCTTAAATGATCCATGCTGTTTCCTTCACTGAAGGTAAAAGACCTAAGAAGCCACTTGATAAAAAGGCTGGAAACAAAGGTAGGAACCCACAGATTTACCTTTTGCAAAGCAAAATCCTAATCTTTATTTGGTGTTAAGTAAGTCTAATTATTTTGGATGTTCACAGACTGTAAAGCGGATATTGCATTTCTCATTGATGGAAGTTACAACATTGGCCAACGTAGATTTAATTTGCAGAAAAACTTTGTTGGAAAAGTAGCTATGATGTTGGGAATTGGAACGGAAGGGCCTCACGTTGGAGTTGTACAAGCCAGGTAAGAACAGATCTATACAAAATCTAACTGAGTGGTTAATAAGAGAAATCAATTAATATATCACTCCCTAATTTGCAGAACAGTATTCACTCAATAATGGCAGACGAATAGCAAGAGAAAGCGAACCCTTTCTAGCTGTAGTACTGTTTGCTCTGTGCTACACTGAGATGTCCATGTGGAACGTGTGAAAAATTTGGTCACCTTCTGCCTCTGTGATACTTGATATTTGGATAGAGAGAGCAGCCGGACTTTTCACAGCCCCTCTGCTGCTGACAGTTTTGTAGGTCATCTTCGTAAAACAGCAGAAAGCACTCTGCAAAGGAGAGAGGGCTCTTTAAAAATTGTAGAGAGAGAATTGTCACAAATGGCTATGTACCCATGCAAAACAAAAAACTGCTCTTGCCAACCTGTAGGTTACTACAGCTAATATTTTCAAATTGTAAATGGTCACTTTTTTCTTTTGAGACTACTCATACTACTATGTATGTTCACAGGCTGCGAAACAGTCTGAAAGCCACTGCAACATCCAATGTGTTGGTAAAAGGTTTTTTGGAGCCACAGCTCAGTTTGCTCAGCAGTAGCAGTTTTCCAAGGCTTAACCACTTTAGCTATTGCTTCTGGAATAAAGGAAGCACAAAGAAGCCTTTAACTCTCTTATTCTAAGAAGATGAAACATCTGTTAGATTAACACAGGGTTTCTCTGTCACGTCTTTCATCATTAAAGTCTGTTCCTCTCCCCTGCCTTTAGACAACTGCAGAGTAGATGCCTGTGTCTGATTTAATGACCTAGGCTTGCTTTTATAGTCACTAGAAAGAATGACCACATTCATGGCACAAACCATTTGAACTGCTTTGGATGCTTCTTTTAGGATGTGATAAATTCCATCCTGAAAAATCCAGTCTGTTCATTGTAGACATCAAAATCTAGGGGAAATGAGTCTCACTCTTGCTGTCCTGGGTTTAAATACTATAACATGAGGAACAACTCCTGGAGAAACGGAGTATTCAGTTCAGCACCTTGAACATTCAACTCTGCATTAGAAATTAATCTTACAAGCCATAATCTTTATATCTCAAAATGTGCCATTTTAACAGTTATTCTGCCATGAGACTGAGCACTGCAGACCAACTCTGCTTGGCACAGGGGTTCATTCTAGTGATTCTGATGCATGGTCAGGCCATTTATTCATAGCAGCAGCTCTTTGACCTGCAGGTGTTTTTCTTTCTACTCTTCGCATGACAAATTTGTTTCCTACTATAAATCAAAGGTGAAATCTGGAAACTTAGTGTCACTAAAATCTTTCATTTCTTAGATGGAGTCAGTAGCTAACGTACCTTAAAACTTCTCAAATTAAATAACTCAAACTGTTTGCATTTCACAGGAATTTTTTAAAAACAAGGTATTTCTCATACAAATAGTGGAAAACCTACCAATTTTCAATTACACGAATGCATTTAGTTTAACATTTGGCATGTTCTAAAATTTTTCCTGTATGTATTTTCAACCTAATGTTTTCAGCTGCTTGATAAGCATAAGAATCAATCTGTTCTTAATTTACCCACCCAGCTAAATAATTCCTCTTGCTAAGGATTGTAAGAATTATTGAGTAAGGATCATACTTCTATTTTAGGAATTAAAAATATAAAGAAGATTGTATATTACCAAGAACAAAATGATTCAAAGTGTATTTTAGCTTGCTAATGCCATAGTGATACGAAAAGTGAACTCCATACTTTATTACTCTTTCATATTTCTACAGTGAACATCCAAAAATTGAATTCTATCTGAAAAACTTCACTGCTGCGAAAGAAGTTTTGTTTGCCATAAAGGAACTAGGGTTCAGAGGAGGCAATTCTAATACAGGTGAGTTCATACCTCCATGCAAGTAGAAATTATTTATTTACATTTCTAAATACAAATTTATTTTAATACACATAAGTAGGCATATATATATATACACACTGAAGTTCTTATAATTCAGTTAGGCAAGTAAGTGTTTTAAATGCCATGCTCATCTTAGTCAGGTTCAACATTTTTCCACTAGAACATTGCCACATCTTCCATTTCATTTCCAGGAGTTAGGGTTGCTTATTACACATTTAATTAGAGTAGAAGTGCAAGTATCACTTCCTGCATTTAAACAGTAATCAACTTTTCACTAGTAACAGAGTGATACCTTGAGACAAATTCATATCTAAGAGGCTTAGCATTTCATTCTTGTTGAGTTGCTAATTAAAGAGTTAGAATAATCTTGGAATTAGTAGTAAGTGGTTGTGAAGAGATGTTTGCCAAATGAGGAAACTGAGCATTCCAAATACGTTGCATTTCACAAGCTACATTTGAGTAGCTCCTCACCTTTCTTCCTTCCAATTCATTTGGCAGGCTCTAATATATCTATTTCCTAGTATGAAACTAGACCTGTGGGCGAAAAAATGTCAGTGGTTTCTTCCTCAGCTTTATCTGGGGGAGTGGGGTGTTTGTGGGGGGTGGTTTGGGGTTTTTTGAGGTTTTTCTTATAGGTTGCTCAAGCTTCAGTTATTTGATAATTTGACAATTTTTATATTTGAAATTTGATAATTCAAATTTCCTGGGACACTGTTTTGCTTTTACACTAGGTTACACTACACTAGACCTGTATTCATAACCAAAACCCAGCACAATTTCATATAGGAAACTGGTATCAGAATGTAATTGCATTATTTCTTCATATTCTTTTTCTGTTCAAAACTAGGGAAAGCTTTGAAGCACACAGCTCAGAAATTCTTCGCTTTAGAAAACGGAGCACGCAAAGGAATTCCCAAGATCATTGTAGTGTTCCTAGATGGCTGGCCCTCAGATGATATAGAAGAAGCCGGCATAGTGGCCAGAGAATTTGGAGTGAATGTATTCATTGTATCTGTAGCAAAACCCACAACAGAGGAGCTGGGAATGGTACAAGACATTGGTTTTGTTGACAAAGTAAGAGAGAAAAATCGTTATCTGTTTTTCAGTCACGGGTATGATTCTAGAGAATTTACTCCATGCTAAAATCTTAATGAACTAATTCTTTCATATATATGTATATGTGTGTATATATATATATAAAAATATATAAAAAATTTAAAATATTATCTCAAAAACACCAGTGAAGCTATCCCTGCTTATAAGTGATTTAAAAGGATATCACTAGGAAGCCTAAAGAACCACTGGGTTTTTTCCTGCTGAAGGGGGCTACACAAAGGTACTGAAGCGCTATTGCTGTCCTCCCAGTTCAGTCTTGGCCAGGCTGTAGCTCCTGGACTTTGTAATTACATGAAGATTCTCAGAGTAGGAGATTTCCCTGTCGTAGGTATGGCTAAATGTGTCAAAGGCAATGAAACACAGATATGATATCTCCTATCCTGAAACGGCAGACGGGGAGGCATATCTTTCAGTACCTGCTCTATGGGGGATTATTTACTTACTTTCACTACAAGGAGGACAGGAAAGATTGAAAAACACATCCTAACAAGTTCACATGCAAGCCATTCATCTTGGATGAAGAGTTTTGGATGTTGCTCTGGATGAGTTAGAGTAGGAATTCGAATAGAGATCTTCTATTCTCAGATGAGCTTTCGAATCACTAGGTCTCTACTAACTCTCCAGTGAGAAAACCTCTCATTTTTCACAGGGAGTTTTTAGATGTTTAATTTCAGCAGAAAATTCACAGCTTGGAGCACGAGCAGAATGCAGCACTACAGCTCTGCTGCTTCCAGGCACAAGACAGCTTGCTGCCCACCCCAGTGTTATTGCAGGCAGATCCAACTCTTATATACTCATGGGCACAGAAAGACATGACCTTAGGCAACTGAGGCCTGCCCTCCCCTTCTGCATTTTGACCTTAGTCAGATTAGTTATCACCCTGGAGAGCTGATTTTAAATTTAACCCCTTTTTCAATTACGTTGCACTTTACGTGCATCCTATAGAAGCCAGTGGAAAAAGAAATTTTACTTTGAATGACCTGGAGCTATATTTCTACTAAACTGTATGTCTGTGTTTATGAGACATCATAGACTAAAAAAATAAAGTGCTTACCAAGTTCAAAGGGAAAACACAGAAGCCTAATTTTCAGTGGATAAGCAAAAATACAGAACTTTCAATCCTTTGTATATTCAGTAGCCATGACTTAGTTCACTTCCAAAAAACATAATTTCCAGTTGTTACAATTCTTACGAATGAAGTGAAATTATTTGAAATTTCCAGAGGTCGGGGGGCAGGGTTGACTTTTTTATTGGATAAAATAAGCTACATTATAGCTTTCACCAACTTCAACTGCAGGTGTTTGTCCTAAATTTCTTTACAAACAAACAAGCAAAAAACCCACTGAAAACCCCCACCATCAGGCTCCATTTCTAAACTACCTTTGAAAGAAAACCACATAGATGTCTGATTACTATCCATACAGCTGCTGTGTCAGTACTCACTTCTTGACTTTTTGTTTTCAAACAGGTTGTCTGTCGAAACAACGGCTTCTTCTCTTACCAAATGCCCACCTGGTTTGGTACTACCAAATACGTGAAACCTCTTGTCCAAAAATTGTGTTCGCATGAGCAGATGTTGTGTAGCAAGACGTGCTACAACTCCATCAACATCGGTTTCTTGATAGATGGTTCCAGCAGCATCGGAGACAGCAACTTCCGCCTTGTGCTTGAGTTCATCAGCAACCTTGCAAAGGCTTTTGAGATCTCCGACATTGGTTCCAAGATTGCAGCTGTGCAGTTCACATACGATCAGCGTACTGAGTTTAGCTTCGCAGACTACACCACGAAAGAAAAGGTCCTCTCGGCTATCCGGAACATTCGTTACATGAGTGGTGGCACTGCTACCGGTGATGCCATTTCTTTCACAACCAGAAACGTGTTTGGGCCAGTGAAAGATGGACCTAACAAAAATTTCCTCATTGTTTTGACTGATGGTCAGTCTTACGATGATGTTAGAGGACCTGCTGCTGCTGCACAAAAAGCAGGTATATGATGTATCTTTAAAAGCAGTGGAAGCTGATTCATGCTCTTTCTGCTGTATGGTAAATGTTAAGATTTTAAAGTTTGCAAATACAGCTCCAGTGAGGGAATCAAGTGTCATACGTATTTTAAATTCAGCAAAATGTAAGCCCCAAGGAACTGTTTTCCATTAGGATGAAAAACCCCAGTGCTATGGATGGAGCCAGGTATGAGTAGACCCACTCATGGCAGCTTAGTGGAAAACATACACCCAGTCTTATTTCCCTAAATGGAAGAGAAATTAGTAGGTTAAAAATAAAGAGCCAAGTAGTGAAGCTCCAATCAGTGATGCCATCCAATACAGCATGACTCCTGCTCTCCATCATCATCTAGGAAGGAAATAAGCAGTGTTGGCCAAAAAGCTTATTGGGCTGCTGATGCTTGAAAGCACTAAGCGTACGGAAAGGATCCAAATTTATTTTCAAAATCATTTTACACAGTGTTACAATGTCAGTCTTGAAACACAAGTAACTGCTACATTCATATGCGTCACTACAAAAACAACTAATACGCTAGCTCTTAAGATACTCCATATTTCCTTCAGGATTTTTACTGAGACAAGTCTTCTAATTCCTGATATTTAGTGGCAAAACCTAATCATTTTTGACAGACTGCAGGTATTGAAACAGGCTTTTCTGATCCAGATTAATTCATGGATGTAGAAATGGCTGTTTTTCTCGTATCAATAGGCAAAATGGTCTTAACTATTTTTTTTTTTTAATTGTAGGAATAACAGTCTTCTCTGTCGGTGTTGCCTGGGCACCTCTGGATGATCTGAAAGACATGGCTTCTGAACCAAAAGAATCTCATACTTTCTTCACTAGGGAGTTCACAGGATTGGAGCAGATGGTTCCTGATATTATTAGAGGCATCTGTAAAGATTTTATGGACTCTAAACAATAAAGCAAAAATCTGCTGTTGGATATTACTACTTTGAAACTAAAAATCATGGAACTGAAATGGTCCCTCTAAAGTACAGATGTTTTATTCTTATATACACTATCATAATGCAAGGGAAGAAAGGTGGCTACTTTTTGTTTCTGTAGTCAATCAAGGATTCTTGTGAGCTTGTTAGAAGTTGTACTTAATACTGGAATGCAGAATTTGGCCAACGGCTATTGTTTTCAATACATACATAGTATCCCCAAATTTAAAGCTACGCATATCGTGCACTTAAGGCTATCAGATATCAGCAGAGGAAACAATACAGCTCTGACATTTTTGCTGTCAGTTGCTAGATGTCTTCTTATGAGTTAAAAATAATATAATTTTAAATACATGGTACTATCTTCTATAAGCCTTCTGTAGCTTACGATTCTGTACCTTTTCAAGGAGTTCTGCTGATAGCGTGAAGTACTTTCAGTGCTTCAGTTGCACAACATCCGTTATTGCCAGGCAGTTTAAGAAAAGGCAGACAGATTGCAGCTAAACAGTCTATTTTTACTAGTTGAGGTTTTGCTATTGTGAATGATACTGCCATCTGGTTGGCAAAGTTTACATCAAAAGACAATTAACTTCTACCCACAGATTTCTGTGGATCTATGTCGTCCGATTCTTTTGGCATGGATTTTGAAAGGTAATTAAAGCACAGTAGTTCCTTTTGAGGATCTGGATCCTAACATTAGCTGATACTACTGCTTCCTCCACCACTGAAGTCAACAGTGGTATTCCTAATATATCTGATAACCAGATTTTTTCCTGTCTACTGCCCTGTACTGTCTTGGTTTTACAAAGTTGTTATTGGCTAGACAGCTGGAGACAGGAATCTTGGGCAGATTAAGTTAGACCACACACTGGGAACTGAAAGCATTCAAATTCAAATCCAAAAGGTATCTCAGAGCTTGAAACCTGATTTATACCAGATTACATAGTTAGGAAAGAAGAGAGTAGGCAGACACGTAGTGGGATTCAGTAGCTCACAGAATAACAGCTTTCTAATGCTAATAAAAACATCTTTAAAGATGTGTGAGGTTCGCTGAAGATGAAACAATAGTTTTCTTGAAAAAAGGCTTTAATTTGATTACATACCTAGTAATGTGTTGATATATTTATACCTACATGTGTGTGGTTAAAATGATGCAATATTCACCAAGTTATTCCAGATTCCTGGTGTGAATAACAGACTTCAAATATTCTTTAGAAAATAAAGTTTTTTGCAAGGGAAATATATAGCAGAAAACAAAACAGCACTTTCCCTACCAATCTAGGGTTTCCCTCTACCCCCTGCCCCCTGCTATTGATTGTAAAATTCGTAGTAATTATGAAGTGGCACAGAAGGGATTGTATTCATCAGGCTTTTGTTGTGCATTTTTTAATAACTTATGACTGGCTATATGTTACACTAAACATGAATGGCAAAGATGCCTTGTATTTTTCTATTAATTGTTATCCTTAATTTTGTTATGTGTTTATAGATAAGAGTATTCAGCTATTGCTGTATAAATTCATATGCAATATCAACTTTGTGCAAAAGTTTAATTCATTTAGTTTATAAACTTTTTATAGAAATATATATTGCAAGAAAACTGGGACTGCTGCTATGTTTTAATATCCTGTAATATAAAAGTCTTTTTATGATGAACCTCATGTAGTATAGCGTAAGTAGCATGTGATGCTTCCTAACTGTATTATTTTAAATCCCAATTTGCAAAAGAAAAAAATCCCAAAAACATCCTCAAATTGCAAGGATACTATTTATACAAATATTTTAATTTGAACGAGTTAATATCAAAGTTCTAGTCATTGTTCGTACTAGGTATGACGCTAGTTGAATCTTCTGAATATAAATCGCATGCCAGCTAGCAGGATCTCATTTTTCCCTCGTACTTTGTTTTTGCTATTGCAAAGAAGGAGGCAGCTTTACTCATGTCATTCATTCATCAAGGAAAAAGCAGGTCTGGATCTCTGGGACACTGAAACCTGCAGAGCTAAATGCCCAAATATTTCCATTTCACAGGAATGGTGATGACACCTTACTCGCACCCTTCCTACAGCCCGATTACACTGGTAGGAAGTGGTGGGTACAGAAAATACTTTTTTAAATATACAAAGTTTATGTGGAAGCAAACAAACACTTGTGAGCACAATTTTGATCTGGAAAAAACATTGGTGGGATACAGATAAAAGGATTGAGACCTGGTGAGACACTGAGCCAGGGTGGAAAGGATGTGGACTGTGCTGTAAGTAGAAGGTAAGTTTGGAGAAAGAAAAGCATGGTAGAGAGTAGCAGACATGATTTGAAGTTTTGGTAAGAAGGTAAGCAAAAGCCAGAGTACAAGGGTTCGGTTTTATGCTGTTGGACCAAGCAGTACAAAGAACATGAACAGAGCTGCAGCTACAGCCGCTTGTGGAAACTCCATTTGGGAACGTTGCTGCTGGTATTAGTACTATCAATCAAGAATACGGCCTGCAGAGATCAGTTCTGTTCTCTAGTGAGACTGATGAAAACCACGGCAAGGGAGCTGGACTACATGATCTTTAAAGGGTCTCTTCCAACTCAAACCATTCTGTCATTCTCTATGCCCTATTTCCCTGAAAAGTACTCACAAGGCTCAGGGGGGCTTCGGTATGTCATCAGCAAGCCTCACTGCTGATGACATACCACTGCACATAAAAAAAAATTAAGGTTCCTTCACTCAGAAAAGAGTAAAAGATTCTAAGCTTAGCGGTTTAGGTACTTACTGCAGCTCCCAGGGCTGTTTCTGAATTTTACATTAACACAGCCCAAAACTCATCCTGCCCAGTGGAGTTCGCAAAGCAATCTAAATTCACAAAATTCTATTAATTTGCTGTCCTAAAGAAATTAAAATTACTTTTTGTACCATGATAACTTCTAGTAAGGGCTGCAACCTACAGCCATGCATTGGTTAGGACATACACCTGAGCACTGGCATCGTTCACTGCCAGAAGACCAAGGAAGACAAGACACCAAATCTGTCTCTTACATTTCTTGGGTGAATTCTTTACTCATAGGATACTTTATAACCGAAAGCAGCGCACAACTACCTCTTACATTGGCAGTATGCCCTTCCCAGTCCTTGAAGGAAACGTTACAAACGCCTATCTCCAGGATGAGATGCTAAGCCAGGGATTACACACACAAAGGACGTTAGACAAATTTCCATTCTCACTATTTCCTGCATGCTACTTCAGCAGGGAAGTATGAAGATTGTGTCTGTACAAGGCAGCTCCCTGCTGAACCTGCAGCTCGTTCACTGAGAATTTTTATCTCAAGGTGCTGGCAGGGCCCCAGGGTCTGCAGAGAATGCCTCCGTACCCAGGCCAAGGTCTCCGATTGCAATTCCAAGGCATCTCAAATTTTACACTTCACACAAATGTTAGGCATTTAGATCCTCTCTGACCACGAATCACCTTGTATATACATCTTCTGATAGCGTGATGCTTGCTAGCTGTACACTTGTCTGACAAGTGCAGTACATAGGAAAAGCAGGTATACAGTCCAGGACCGAAGGTCAGTAACCTGCAGAGAAGTCTTCATACTGCCAGACCTGCGGCCTAGTAGCAGAAATCTTTTATAATACATCCTCCAGCAGAGTGCAAGAAGAACACGTCTCAGAAGTCGACCTTCATCACTGCTTGTGACACTATTAATATTGAACCAGCAAGGAACAAGAAAAATCCAAAAGTAAGACCATCTTAATATTCTTGAGAAAATAATCACTTTAAAACTATTTACTTTGCCTTTCAAAATCAATGCCAATAAAGAAGAGCTATGTAGTAACCAGCCAAAAAACATTTGCTTCAAAAGCCAATGTCTATACATCTCTACAACTTATGAAGTCATTTTGAGGGCGGAAGAGAGGAGGAAGAACAGGAGGGGTTTGGCACATATGAAGTAGAATAGTTTCATCGGAACAGTTGTTTCTCCCATAAATGTTCTTAATTACTTGTATTTGCAATTCATATTAGTGTTGTCACATAGCTCTTCTCTTCTATCAAGTATGGCACCATAAAATACAAATATTTTCTTTTCTTTTCCCCTGTTCTGAAGAAGAAAAGCAGTGACAACTTTTTATGCCTTGATTTTAAGCCATATTTCTAATGGGGCAACTCTCAACATCACTATGAAACTCCACCAAAGTTGCTGCTTTTAAATGCAGAGATTCTAGTTTTCTCAGGACTTTCTTTCCTTTCATTAGGCTGAAGGGTAAGTCAGCTCCAGAAAGCATCGAAGCCACAAAAATCAGAAAATGCCTCTGTTGCACGCAAGGCCTGAGCACATTGTCAAAGAAGATCAACTTGTATCTTTAACAAACCACCTGGAAACTGGAGGCTTAGATCTCCAGCCTAATAAAATCAATCCAAAAATCTTACTGACTGGCTTTGGTTTTGGCCTGGGACAGTAAACATAAAGGGTTTTCTTGATAAGCTGAAGCAGAATGCGTTTGAATAGCTTGTGATCAACTGCCATCCAAATATAGACACCAAATATATGGAAACTTCCACTGAACAGTTTATAATTTAAGTACGAGTAACCTTCCATTTATATATGTCTATCAACTGGAGCACACATTCTTTTGCCCACTTTGGCTTCAACAGGGATTTTGCCTCTGGCTTGAGCTGAAGGAAGAATAGGTCCTGAAAATTTGCAGTCTCTGATAAAATCCAAGGGCTTAATCTCTGCTTTGAAGCACACTGCCCAGTTTAAATTTAATCTCATTAGGATCAAAATTTCCTTTCCTTTCAAACAATCAGGTTTGGTTAGTGAAGTATCCTTGATCGTAAGCCACTTTCATTCCCTGAAGGCTATTTATTGTTTTATTACTCTAAAATGTATTTACATGCGTCCGTGTCTACATACGAATGACTACTGTGTCCTTACTATTTTTCTTTACGTACCACCACCGGAGCAGCCTGCAAACGCCAGCAGGGTCAGCTGAACTCTAGCCATCCCAGGCTAACGAAGGGAAGCAGCAGTGCTTTGGCCAGCGTGTTTACTACAGCCAAAAGGAGCAGGTAGCATCGCTCCCTGGCTGCCAAGAAGCCTAAGCTCATGCTGAGGGCACTCTCCTGGAAGCCAGGCGCTGTCGGTTTGAATATACCCTCAGCCTCAGGGTATAACTGAACCTACAGCTGAACTTCATACTGGACCAGCTCCTAAGACGCCGGCACGAGAATCCCGCATAGCTGTTTTTGCTAGCAAATGCTAACTAAACTTTTCCAGCCTCCACTGAGGTCCGATACAGCCTTTACTACTTTACAGCAGAGTACGGTAGAATGTAAGCAAAGGGATAAGAACGATTTTTCTGCCCCGGTGTATGTGATCAGGTTACAAATATGATAAACAATTCTCTGTCAAAGAATACAAGCTAGTATATTCTTACCCTAGAAACAAGAAGTTGAAAGACCGAGTGAAGACTAGCAAAGTTTAGGAAAATAATTTGAATTAGATGGAAAAGAATTACTTACATACTAACTTAGCACTACTTTTAAATTTTTGTTAAGTTTCAAATCAATCTATACCATTAAAGTAGTCGTTTTTAATCAAAACCAAATTCACAATTATGTAATGTCCAGAGTTCTCCGACACCCACTCTCGGGCATTTTAATAATCAACTACTTGCTCAGAAAAGGAAAACAGGAAGACAACAGCTTTCTCCCATCTGAATATTCTAAATGAGGTGAGGTACACAACTTTGTCCTGTTAAATTACTAATTCTGGTGAGGACTAGGAGCCAGTTTAGAAACAAAACAGGACTGTCTGGCACAGCGTGCTGGTAGCGAACACATTGACAAGGACTTTACTCCCCGATGGTCTGATTTGCTCAAATCTAAACAGAGACTAGACTAACACACACAATTAACAGAAAGCGACCACGATCAGTTGCCTCTGTAAGCCCAAATACCTGCCAAAAAAAAAAGTTTCTGACAGAATGTAATGCATATGCACCATGGAAACTGTCAGATATTAGATCGCTCAGATCGGGGAAAGTATTTCCAGCCTCTAAGAAATTCTTCTGTACGGCAGCTATTAGCTCAATCATCTAACAGAAAACCATACTTACTAAGACTGGCAGAATGAGTCACCTGGGTTATCAAAGTAACATGAGTCACCTGGGTTATCAAAGGCAAAAGGGTCAAAGCACTAATTCAGGAAGCTAAAATACAGCTCCTGTTTTGTGAACAACTACCCTAGTAATGAAGTGGTACTGAAAAGCATTTTAAAAGATTTGCTGTCATTAAGATGCAATGGTATTTCTAAGTAACACAGAAAAACTCCAGGTAAGGCAATCCAGGGGAAGCCCCTGGCTGCCGACCAGACCACCAAAAGCACCAAAAGCACCAGGCACATCAAATGGAACCACGGCACCGACTTCAACGTCCTGCCACTGCACGCAGAGCGTCTGCAGCACCTTGCAAGAGCTTCTGCTGTTGAGCTCCTGCCACCAGCATCCGCAGCCGCTTCTGCCCGAGGCCCCATACTTCTGTCCAGCTGCGCCGCAGCAGCCCGCCTGTGCGAGGGGCGGCAGCCCGGGCCCCGCGCCCTCCTCGGTGCCGCCCTGCCTGCTACGTACAGGAGGTTTTCCCAAGGGAGCTGAAGGGTTTTGTTTTTTTTTTTCCTCCCAGCCGTGGCTGAGATTTCAGGGAAGGAAGATGTTACTTCTGCATGAAGCAGGAGCTCTTTGTTCACGCTGAATTGCAAGTCTGACAAGAGCTTAGATGCAAGGTGCCCCTAATCAAATGAGAAGCTTTTTCCTCAGAAAAGCTTTTTCCTGGAAAAGAAACCCCCCCACATATTCATTAAAAAACAACTCAACAACAAGAAATCCACCCATTTCAATGTACAAAAGAGCAACTGGAGAGGAAAGACACCTGAAACAACAGGAAAAAAATCTGCTTAAAAAAAGCCAACCAGGCCGGTCACCAGGAAGTCACCAATAGCATACAACCCCCTTGGGCAAGCCTCCTTCCATGAGGGAAAAACACGTCCCCTTGGCCAGCCACCGCGGATGAGCAAAAACCCGGCAGCTCTCAGGCTCGGCCTGGGGAGTGCCCAGATGCAATCGGTCGCTCCCCCTGCCCAGCCTCCAGCCTCACCAGGATCGCCCCAGGCTGGCAGCCAGAGAGGAGCCTCAGGAAACACCTCAGGGGTACCTGACCAACAGTGGACAGCGTGAGCAGCTCTCCACCTCTGCCGACACCGAAATGGCTGCAGGTAGGATGGGCAACATCTCTCCCGCCCTGCCTGCTCACAGCTTGCTGCCGGACTCCTGCGTTCCCACTCTATCCCCAGTCCAGCAGCAGCCATTACCAATCACCTTCTCCAGGTGGCACCAGCAGGTGAGCCCCATCAGCTCTGCCCCACCCGCAGCAGGTGAGCCAAACCTCTCTGCACCAAGCATATAAAGTCATCCTCTCAACTCCAGAGTTCAAATGGACATATATTTCTTTAGATCATGTGTGGATTCACGACCATTATACAAGCTACTCTTTCCTCCTGCAGGTTTCTCAAAGCTTCTGGAGCTTTCAAGAAAAGCTGAGAGTTGAGACACAAAAGCAGGTGGGAGAAAGAAGTTAGCAAGTCAGCTAGCACTAATGACTGCTTAAGACTGAATAGAATTAAAAATATTTATAATATTATCAAAAGTGTTCAGCTGCAAAAAGCTCCTCTTCAAGTTACATTGAAAACTGCTTACAAAAAATTGGTCACACAGCTGATCCTTCCCCCCCTCCCCGAAAGGAACCTGAGGATAGAGCTGCAAGTCATTCTCTTGTGGTGGTATTCTCCCTTTCAGGTTAAACGGTGTCCAATACATCCAAGTCAAAGACATCCCAAAAGCAAATACGCCTTGATCACCAAGTGAAATATTTATTCTAAGGTGTCCAGTACTCTCTGAAGCAGAATGGAGCATCTCACCTTAGGAGGTTATAAATCTCACCCAGTATCTTTTGTGATAGAAATGAACAATTCTACAAGCCACACAACAATTAAGCTAGTGTTGTCTTTATTTTTATTTGAAAGACCATCACTTTTCAAAGGATTAACACAATTTGTAAAGAATAGGGCAATATCAATACTTTTGAACTTTGCTAAAACATATACAGCTCCCAATAATACTCGGTTTAAAAGAGGCAGACTTTAACCCACACAGCTAGCACAAGATCTATGAAATTCCTACCTGTAGTCTCAGTTTTACAGATATATATATATACACATATATATATATAAAAATTCACTGCACTGATCCTTTAGCTTAGAAAGTTTTAAATTCTGTAATAAATCCATTAATTTCAATCAATTTAAAATGAGAGTATCAAAAGTCTCACAGCACTGATAAGATTTAAGTAACAGAACACTATAGATATTCTCCATGTAACTGAAGACAACTGTGTATGTTATTTCCGTATGAAGATATTAAACAGTTAAAGTTGCTACTTGCTATTTGTTAGAGGTCAGTAGCTAACAACCATCAATAGCTTAGGGTCCCAATGGAGAACATAAAGTGGAACCATATGCTTGTAGGAACCAGTTCTCTCTCCTCCAGTTAAGAAAGCGTTGTAGAGATTCAATGTTACTCTGACAATTTTATGTTGTAACACTACATACAATCAAAGCAAGAATTCTTCTGCTGCCAGATTAAATGCCCTAGCACTGCTCCTAGACACTGTCAGTGCGCTAGGATGGCTAAGGGTTGGCCAACAGTTGGCCTCCCCAGTTATTTTGGTTCAGGAAAACTAGACCAAATCAGCTGGAACACTAGACATGACCTTCCAGGAGGAAGTTTTATCAATACTGCATTCAAGATTTATGGGAATTAATAACTGGAAAATTAAAGATCTCCTAATAAGGTTCTAGATCACAAAAAACCCCAGGCCTCACTAACATCTGTTCAGTTTGATGTGCATCTAAAGAAATTAAACCATAGCTACTGTTGAAGTACACATCAACAACTTTCAGTTTACTGTCTTCAGCAGAGACTTATACAGCACTGAAGTCAGAGGCTCAGTGATTCTTGAAAACAAGAGTCTTATGACCTGAGCTACCTCACATTGCCTCCTTTTCATTACTAGGGATTTCACCAGACTTAAATTAATTTCCTTAAACACTGTAAATACTAAAAAATAGAAGTTTTTTGTTGCTATACATGCACTTTCAGAAAGTCTAGATGACTTCTCTTGTGAGAAGCCATTAAGATATCCAGGTAAGAGGGAAGACTAAAAAGAAAGTATTGTTGTTTCCCATTATCATGTCAGTCAAAATTTGGTTCTATGTTAAAATTAAAAAACAAAGCAATGTATTTTTATGACTTTTATAATGTTTTGTAGCTCGAACTATTTATTTTTAAAAATCTATTAATATAAGCCGTTTAGTTTGCATAGGGCTCAAGGATAATGTATTCTCTGAGTATCAACAGAGCAAGGATTAAATATGGAACTTAAACCTTCATTCATGCTTACCTCAGATGTAGCATTTAAAAACAATTCTGGAGCCTTCTGTTTTTGTTAATTTTTTTCTTTTAAAAAAGTTCTTAAAAACATAAATACATATATATATACACACACACACACACCCCGCAGTGAAACCAAACACAACTAAAAGGTAAAATCAGTCATATTTTCATGCCATGTACCTTATCTGGGAGGAAAAATAGTTACGCTCATTTTCCCAGCAGGATTTGTGTAGACCACCTTATCTGTGTGTTTAGCCCCCCTGCAAAAATACCAGTTGCTCAACTGGGATGCGTTTGTTAGAGACACCTTTTATGTGATACAGTAGCTAGAAGGAAGAGCAGTCAGCACTGTGACACCAAGCTTTCCACTGATTTGAGACGGGAAGTGCTAGAGAAGCACATCATAATAAGAGCATGCCAGGACAGAGAGTGCTATCAGTTTTAAAATGTCAATTAACATAGAATAGGAGAAATGGACAGCCTCTGATAATGTATCCTCAAGCCCACAGGGTCTTCCCACTAGAAAAATCTACCAGTTATCTCCTGGCAAATAAATTCTTCCTTAGGATTTCTAAATTAGGGAAGGTTCTTGATCAGGGTTTGTTACACCCTTTTTCAGACATATTTGATATTTATGTAGACAAGATGCTGGACTACAGTCACCACTCATCTGCTTAAAACAGTTCCTACAATAAAAAGCAAGATGGGGAGTAAGTCTGTTACATCAATCATACCCTAAATCCTAAATGTATTATTAAACACATTTAGGTATCTTTCCATTCAGGTTCTGAGCGCAAGTCCTTTGGGTCTTACCTACAAACATGAAGTCAGTCAGTCCTTTCATAAGTTGAGTTGTTTTTGCTAAATGAAAACATTTATTTCGCTACTATCATTTTTTCCCCCCATCACCGGTACTACAGCTCTTCTGTTTTAAAAAACAAATGAAGGTTTTAGCATGTTATACCCCACAATAAATAAACTAAGACTGTATTAGGGATTATTGTCAATATTCAATAAATGAAGCCTCACTACAGCATTTGATCCGCTATGCATTAGTGAACTAAGATGACCGTTAAGATTTCAATTAAGGAAAATAAGCAAATATTTTTGGTTTTACCATTTCAATTTTAATACAATTAAAAAAAAAAAAAAGGTAAATGTTATGCATGGCAATGTTTATTAAACAATCACATTTCATTTAAGCATTAAAATGCAGCAGTCTGGAAAAGCTGCCAGAAACAATGTTTGGCTTCAGAAAAGGCGATTATGAAATTACTTCCAATAAAATTCAAATACTCTCTTATCTGTTGATTAGTTGAATGCTTTAGACTGGAAGGAACAAAAAGTGCAAATCAGCTGAATGTTACTTTCAAAAGTAAAGTCTTAGTGTCCTACAAGCAGTTACTGAAAGGCCTCACCTCAATCTTCATGATAAAGGACAAAATTCTCCAATTTCTATACAATTATAATTTACTGTAACATTTCAAACAACATAACATTATTACTAAAACAAAACTAATTTCAGAATATAACTGCAGTATTCTGCCTACCATGAGCACCTTTTTTTTCCTTTTTTTTTTTTTAAATCTAATTTGCTTGACATGAGGTGGCATGAGATACATTCTCACTGCAAAACTGGAAACTTACATGGAACAATACAGTTACAACCACTTATAGGAACATGTTCCAGCTTAAGGTAATTTATACCTAAACATACTACTTTTGCATGAAAATTTAAGATTCTTATTGTGGTTATTCTGTTTCTGCTGATACACTTTCAGGAAAGTGACTCATCACAGAGTTGCTAAATGTTGACCTGCAGCTTAGCCTTTTGCAAAAAGATTGCCCTTTTGCACATCATTTTTATTGGAGGACTTGTAAAGAAATGGACAAAGGTTAATAGCTAACATTTACATATGGGCAAGTTTTAAGCATTTAAAAATGAGGTTTTAAATTTTTTTTTTAATTCAACACAATGATTCAGTGGCAGTTTGAAATAAAAACAGAGTATCTTTCTGGCTCCTACATCACTTGAGAATCACTTCATATACAGACATAGTGAAAAACCGTGTGATTATCATCTTATAAAGGCTCTAAGAATACACTAGCAATTTCCAATTTGTTCCTGTAAAAATCTTTACAAATACTGTGGAAACATGTTCTTATATGTGGGTACTGCTCCTTGAAACTGAACAGTTGGTCGACATCCAGACAACTATTACAATTTTCCAAAAGCAAAGCAGCTTATAAGCATAATAAACAAATGGTCATTTTGCTAAAATTTAGACCTAATTTAGTAATTTGTAGAATGACACTTTCAAACTGTGCAACACAAAATAATGTAGCCAACAGTAACATACAGGTACACCATTTAATATTTATTATATGCATTTTATATACATTATTTTTCAACAGCTGTACTTTTGCTATGTGGTACAATCTTAAAAATTTGCTGATTCATAGTTTGTAAAACAGAAACCTTACAAAACTCATCAAAACTCGCAAACTGATCAGAAAAGTTTTGTGGAAGACTAGAAAAAATACTTTATTGTATTAATCATGCATTACACAAACAAAATCTTTAGTTACACCATAAACTGAAGCACATCTGAAAAAAAAATAAAAGCAAGGGAATAACTAGTCAAAACACAGCAGATTTATGAATCTTGAATCAACTACTTTTGTATTCTATTTGAAACGCAAATAAAAATATTTTTCACTCCAAAAGTTCTGAAACAAGATTGTTTTTTGGAATCAACTCCACTCCAGGTACTTAACCAGAGGAAAAAGAAATTCTTGGTTTGCAACTTTAGAATTATCAAATGTCCCATTTTCTCATCTATTTTAGACTGTTCAAAGAGTGCCATAATAGATATACAGGGCCCTTTAACACACTACATAAAAGGATATAAGACCAACAAAAAGTGAAATAAATAACAATAGGCCATTAGCAAGATGGGTAATCCTTGATAAATAAACTCGTAAATACAGTAAGATGTACAAAATATCACATAGTGATAGGATGCCAAGATTAATTTTTTTTTTTTTAAGAGTTCATTCGGGGGTGTTAACCCCTCTGTGTTTCATTTGAACACATTTTACAGTCCTTTATTTATGAAGACAGTTATGCGATGATGATGAATTAGCATCCTTATGCAAGGACTTAGCTGAGCTGTATTAGGCAAAAGAAGGGAAGAGTGTGGTTACACAGCAGCGGGTCAGTGAGATCTCTGTGTTTTAGGGTTCTATAATGCAGAAAAACATTATCAATACAATCTTGAGCACTGTTGTGACAGGCTAAATATATAAAAAGACTTATAAAAACTAGAATTTTATCCAAACATTTTGTGCAACTAATGCTAAAATATTTTAAGTTAAATTTCCTTTTCTTTAAAGCAAAATAAAAGTTTAAAAGGGGAATCTGTGGCATTCAACTGATAAACAGAAGATTACTAAGAGATGAAAAGAAAGCTACTCTTGGAGCTCACTTCCCCCCACAAGAGCACCACATTCCTAACCCTAAGGCAGCACACAGAGTCCAAAACAAAAGTCTTTTGTAAGATCAGACTCCACGTTTGCTTAAAGACACCTAAAGAACAGACATACGCTCAGTTCATATCCAGTCAAGGCTACAAATACTGGTTTTCTTTTTTGTGTTTCTCCCCACCCCCCCAAATACAGTAATTTTACAGTTAAATGAATGAGCCTGACATTGTTCAAGATGTGGTGACTTTTCACCAACTTATACCTGCCCCACATAAGAGCCTTCACCCAGGCAGATCAGATGTAGTGTCTTATTGGTAACCTTATTATTGATGGCAGTGACGCATTCCCTCTTTTTTGTCCAAACAGACCTGCTGTTATGACGCAGGTTTGTTCTGCTATGTCACACAAATACTTTGGCAAGGGCATCAGCTCCTGCACTGGCAATATATGCTTTCGATGGATGAAATGCTACATCGTAAATTGATTCATCCAGCTTTTTCCTATGAGCTGTTATTTCTTGCACACATGTTTTGCTGTCCAAATTCCATAACCTAATGGAACAATCATGGCCTGTTTAGGGAAAAAAAAAAAAAAAAAGAAAAAGAAAAAAGACAAAGTTAGATTTGTCAAACACTGAAGTGCATCACAAATGCAAAATTTATAGAGCATACAGAATATGAAAAAACCCTTACTTCCAGACATTAAATAGATTCCATTAGGATCTACAGCTAGACTTGTGACAGCATCCAAGTGAGCAACCATAGAATGGATCATTTTACCTAAAAGCAAAATAAACAGTGAATTTTCTATGAAGTATTGTTCCTCTTAAAAATAACATTCCCATTAACTGCAATATAGAATAATATATTTATTTAGATTCCAATAATATCTGAATGATACAACTGTATTAGAAATTATTACGTTTCAACTGCAGACTCTTGTATAAGCATATGGGTAAGTGACACACAACTCTCAAAAAGGCATTCCCATTATAAGCACTCTTTTTAGCCATCTGGCATCTTTACTGGTAGCAATGACAACGAAGAACAATCCTAAAAGGACTGGGTGAGAACCTCAATTTTTAGTCCCTTAAATGTCCTAATACCTGCCCCAGTAGGACAAAGTGTCAACAACGCTTTGTAAAAAGAGACGTCCTGAGACATACCAAAGGTCCATCATCTAACTCTGTCATTGCTAGGAGAGAGGCTATTGGTGATAGCCAGGGAATAAGATAAAAACAAGGCAACTATAAGTGATACTTGCCAAGAATACTCTCCAGCTTCTAATAATTAACTGTTCAGTTAGGTCACAAACCAGAGGTATTATCTCTGCATTCAGCCACTCTTAATGCATTTCTTTTCAGTGGCCTCCATTCCTGGACTCTTAATAGCATCTTTTAGCATCTCATGATGCTTTTTGGAAGGAGTTCCAAAATGTTTAACTGCACATTGTAAGAACAACCACCTCTGTTTTGAATCTGTCACCTGCTGGGGGTCATCAACTGAACCTTAGATCATGTATTGGAAAAGACAGCAAATAAATTCTTGTAAGACCATGACTAACATGAAGAAGGTATATCATCTTTGCCCAGTTGTCTGTCTTCCTGAAGAATCTCAGTCTATTTAGTTTCTAAGATTCTTCTTCAAGAAGCTAAAAACTACTGAATCATCTTTTTAACGATTCTCTGAAACATTTTAATTTGGCTATATCCCTTTTGAGATAAGGGAGACTGGAGTAACACAAAGTAGGCATGCAGATACACCCAGTATTCATACAAAGGTATTAACAATGATTCTTTTTGTTGTTTATTCCTTTCCTTCCTCCTAACATTAATTTTGCTGTTCTGACTGCTAAGCACTGAACTGACATTTTCATCCAATCTCTTCTTATACATCCGAGGTCTTACCTCGAGTAAAAACAGTCAGCCCAGTGATTATTATTTTATATTATAAAGTTTGTTTTTCCTTACATGCATCATTTCACATTTATGCACATGGAATTTAATTTGCCTGCTCTTAAGTCTATTAAGATCTTCAGGTCTTCCTCATCAGCCTTCATCTTTAATACCTGAATTAATGAATGTCAGTAAACTGTCAGCATACTGTCCCCTGTCCAGACAATCCATATTATGTTGAACTATTGCTGTTCAACATAATATTGCTGTTCAATATATAATTACCAAGTCCTCCAGGACTTGGTAATTTTTTATTTCACAAAATGACCATTTACTTCTACCTTCTGTTTCCTGTCTTTGACCCAATTATTTGTTCATGCAAGATTTTTCTCCCTATTCTACATCTTTGTTTCTTTAAAGCAATACATTTTAATTTCAGGACAATCACTGCAACACATTTAATGACCACAATTCAAATACATACATTCATGGCAGGTGAGAAGGGGAAAAAATGTCTTAGCTTTTTGCTTTTAAAAACAAAAAACGCAAGAACAGCACCCCTCACCCCACCCAAACCAAACACACTTAAAACAGGTGTTTTGCACATGTGCTTACTTTAAGTCAGCTTACATTGATTTTTTTTTTTTCTTCCAACTTTGGTAGGATAACATGCAGGAAGTGACTGATAATTTGATGAACAGGAAATTTATGTTCATTCTTACAATTATTCCAACCGTTTTGTCATGACAGACTGTGCAGTTTTTCCCCATACCCTTCTTTCCCTTCTTTTTTCCAGATCCTTTTCTGTTTTGTAAACTTAATCAGCAACTTAAGTATAACACAGGATTCTATTACTACAATGACTTCAGGGCTATTTCTTGCCCTAATAGGTACTAAGCAATGTTCCTTACTACTGAGAGTTGAAAAACGTAACTGATATATGCTTAGAGTTAAAAGCATGGAAATGATGAAGACAGGAAGAAAATAGCAGACATATTCTATAAATTAGCAAAGCGTTAACTTAAGAGGACCTTCTTGTCCCTTGCAATTATCTCTGCCTGTTTTAAGAGAGTATTTTCTGACTGAAGCCACAATTGCAACAGATATTACTATTTCATAGAAAAAGTACTGAAGAGGTTTAATCTTACTAATACCAAAAGTTCTCTTGTGTAAAACTGCATCACTAGTAAGTTTTCTACAAATGGATTCTCCCTATGTCCATCCAGATTTACTTTAAACATATTCATACATACAAGTTAGGTTCTCTTAACCTTACCCGTTTTGTTGTCAAAAAATTTGATGTGTCTATCTTCATGTGCTGTAATAGTTACAGGAAGCGTGGGATGACTTACTACCTTGTTAATATGATTATTTGATTGTACACCTGAAAATTAAAAAAAAAAATTCACCTGCCTTAAAGAAAGGATTAAAGTTAAAATGAGAATATTTTAGCATTACACTTTAGCTTCCTATATTAACTAATATTATATAAATAACATTTTAGGCAGAGCATCAATGAATCTCCTAAGAAATAAATAATAGCTTCTTGCTTTACAGGATGGGGCTAAGCCAGGTATACTCTGGCTAATGTACTGTAAGGTTAAAGCTGTACAAGTGGTTTATACACATGAAAGATTCTTGATAGAGCTAGCTAACAAACCAAGCAAGTACTGCAGGGCAGCACTAGCCAAATAGAAACAAACTGTGGCATCCATAATCCGTGTTTAGCACACACCTCTTATACCTCCATATCAAAAAAGATTTAGCTGGCGGGCGGGGGAGAGATAGAATCTGAGTAACTGAAGTCAGCCTAACCTATTAGAGTCTGTCGGATATATTTATGTCTTATTTCAACTTAAAGAAACAATTAATGGTTTAGAATCTCTTTAGAAGTTTAGAATACTCTTTAAAAAAAACCATTTTCTTATCTTGATATGCCAGTGTTTTAAGGCTTGTTCCCTTCATTTCTGTGCTTAATTTTTGTTGATTCCATTTAAGATTCTCTCTTCAAACCAGGAAAGGTATTTCTCCAATTTGTGATGTTCCTTCTCACTGTCAATGCCAGTTTTTGCACACACTACCTAGAATATAGCTTTTACAGAGTTTTGTAACCTGTGTTGAAGTCTTCATATAAGCTACTTAATACCATAACTATAATCACTAAGTAAACTGGACTACTTGGAGGGGAGAAACAAATTCTCCCCTTGCATTATTCTTTTAGATCTCATTTCAAAGAAAGGAATGACCCAAAACTGGAGGTTTTCCTTATGGAACACTTTCATAGGTTCAAGAAGAGAAGGCTCCTCTGTCTAGAGTTTCATCAGATACATACAATTCTTCAAGAGCTACATCTTTGTAGCACCTTATTTGTAGCAACAGGATTTCTAATACTAAAGTTCCACAGGAGAGAGTGTTTAATCACAACCCGTGCAGAATTCTACACTGAACTAATACTCTGCTTAATTCACTTATTTATCTTAATATCCTCCATGTCAAGGCTATATAATGAAAACTGTGTTTTCATATGCAATTCAGACAGCTAAATCTTGAGAAGTCTTAGCTTAGAGAACAAAAACTGTTGCTTTCACTGTCAAATCACTGTCGATTCCACTTTCAAATCCTGCTAATCCACAATCTTTTCCATCGTGTCTGTTCCAAGCATCTTTAAGCATCTAACCAACTTTCAAACTGCATGATGCAGGAGAGAAGCAAAACTTTTTCATTTAATTCACCATATAATAAAACTTGGTACCTCATCTAAGATGGATATTTTATACAGAAGAGCTTTACTTACCAGGTTCTATTTGTGATGAAAGCATTACCACTGACTGGGATGTTTCTAAATCATAGATGACTGTGCTGCCAGTGTTAAAAGATGCCACCATATGAGCAGGGTCACAACCTATAAAGTCAACTGATGTAGGTATTCCATGCTCTAGAAAGAAAAAATTGTCTTTAGAAAGAATGAAACACTTTTAAAATTCTTGACAGTTTAAACATTTAGTTTGTTTCATACTCATACTTTAAAGAAGAAATTCGCTCCCTTCTTTAGGAGTAATGCTACAGCACCAGGATTACTTTGTTAAAAGATCTTTTCCCTTTAGTCCTGTAACCTAGTTTTGATAAATGGAGAAAATGAGCCTGGACGCATCATCAGCTGCCTCATAACAGATTTTCAAAACCACTGCAAAAACTTACCTTTCTCTCCATTGTAAGTGCAAATACAGGGCATTTTTTCTGGTGGGTTCCATAATCTAATAGTGCCATCTGCTGAACAAGATAGTAAGTGATTCTTTACACCGCTGTAAGCAAGACCCCAGACTGCATCTGTGTGAGCAATTAATGTGCCAGCTAGAACGTTTGGCTCTGGAAAAAACAAAAGTTCAGAAATGAAACCTTTTCAGTGAAGAAACGTTAAATAAGTATTTCTTGTACCTCAATATAAATTAAATTCCACATAAAACTGTCATATATCCCCCCAGCCCTTCCTGTTTAAGCAACAACTAGAATATTACACAGGAGGTAATTTTGCACAACCACTGCCAGCTTTCTCAAAAAAAAACCAAACAAAAAAAACCCCCCACACCCCACCCACCAAAAAAGAAAAACAAACAAACAAACAACCCCACCAAACCAAACTAACCAACCCACCCCCACAAACAACTATGTCCCTTTTTCCAGAATGATACACGCTTGTTACCATCTCCTCTCTGAGTCACTTGCTTCTTCCCTCCAAATTCACCATCTTAAAAATGCTCGGTCACAGCCCTTCCTCTGTGCAACGTGCAAAAACACCTAACAAAATCAGCTTTCCACTGAAACACTGATGCCTAATGCTCTTTTTACTCAGCGTACTCTGCTGACACAGGGGCATGCTCTAAAACTCTCAAGCACCCTAATAATTAAAACAAGATTATTTCTGTAGTGGAACAAGTAAACACATTCTTATTTTCTTCTCCCTGATGCTTTATAGTTGCCTTTTATATGTTTTTAATCTATTCTCTACCAGGCTTTGAGTAGAGAAGTGAGAGAAAAAGATAAATGGGAAGGAATAAAGCCAGATAAATCACTAAAATTCAGTTTTGCAGGAAATTAAAAACAAGTTGGTCTTGCAACCCAAAACCCTGCTAACAAGCTTCAGGGAGGAAAAGCATCCTATTAGAGCTCTCTCTTTTAAAAATAACTTTGTCAGTTGAGTAGAGATGGTTCTGTCTGAGGCCCATGAAAATTATACCAACAATCCTACCTGCATGAACAAATCAGACCATTTTTAGTGATTAGACTATATTGAATAAATTTGTAGCAGAGGCACACAATTTGAGCTATATATTGGTTTTAAGGGACAGGGTGTAGCGGTCTTCCTAAATTGGTGCAAGACAGAACTGCTTCCCATCCCTCCCCATCTCACTGCCACAGATTATGCAGCCTGAGTGTTGTATTAGCTCACTCATTACATTGACACAAGGGAGAAAGGAAGAAATCTTGACTTTGTCTCATTCAAACTTCAGTCAATCATGGAACCACACCCTTAGAGTTACACTAAACACAAAATGCTGGTCACCACCAATGGCAGGAGAGTGACATGCAGTTTTCCAAGCAGTTGTCAGCTCTTTAATTTTAGAGACATCGGTTATGGGAACTGAGGTGCAAATCAGAAACATGGGACATAGAATTTGAGTACACTTATCTTAGTTTTCTAAGAATTTCCTATGAAAACAAATAAATAATAATTCAAAAATTTGGAATTTTGGTTCAAAGTAGTAAGCATGCTTCTTAAAAAATAAGAGTTATGATTAAATTTTTCTTTACTGTTTAAACCTTAGAAATTGCCAGTCGTCCTATTACAGTTCTATACAAAGCATGTCACCAAGGCAAGTGGGAATAAATAATTAATGTTTACCACAAACAAGAAATTGAAAACACACAATTTAGTCGATAAATGGCAGTTACATTTCACAAAAGCTCTAGAAAACAGATTAGCATCAAGCAGAAAATTAACGTTGGAGACAATCATCATGAGTTGTTTATCTTTTAAAAGGTACTTACCATAGGTATCATATGGATCCACGTTAGGGCTAGGCATGTTCCACCACTGGATGGTTGCATCAATACCACCACTGAAACACTGTTCTCCATTGGAACTAATTGCCAATGACAATACAGGTCCACTATTGGGAGACAGAGAAAAAGAAGTTTATTGATACCGCCTACAGGACAGAAGTGAAAATTAGCCATCTACTTAAAAAAAAAAAAAAATTGGATTGGATTAAGTAGTTAAAAAAATTCAAACTCTAAAGAAACAATTATCTTAAAACATTTTTTTAGGTCTCAACAAGTGATACCAACCTGTATTAAAATATTCATAACAAATTAACTAAAACTATCCAAATTCAAGCAATTCAAAGAACATAATCTTATTTCTCAGAAGCAACAGTAACTAAACCTACAAACACTAAGTTTTTACAGTGCATCTATGCCAATCTAATAGCTAGCTGTGCTGAAAGAGGTGGTTATAGCCACCCCACCCCACCCCCAACTATTTTCTCACCCTATTTTAGGAACTGAGAGTAACCTATGCCACAGTAAACTGGTTCAGAAAAATTATCCCAGAAAGAGTACTTTTTGGCCACAGTTAGACTTTTACTGGTTTAACTTCATCAACCTGTTTGCTGTGATATCAGACAAGCACAAGCTGTAGCCCAAAGGAAGCAGCAGGTCTACTCCTTTGGACACACTACTAAGTCAGGTTTAACTGTATTATAAAACCATATCCCCTAGACGCCTGGCTCATTTGATGGGCCACGCTCAGGATATAAGGAGTTCACTGGTTGTTTAAGTGCCGATGAGCAAACTAGAATTACATATTTGAAGATGGTGAAAAGGAAGACTATTGGTTGAATCCACCTATGTGTTTGGCAAAGTGAAGAATGAAACTGGGCTGAAAGGGAATGTTGCTCAAAGCCTGCCTGAGGGGAAAAATAGTAAAATTACTTTGTAGCCAGTCTCACTGGAAGTCACAGGGTAGAGATCAGTTCTGTATCAAAACTTCCCCAAACCCTACCTTTTGGTATTCAGTAACAAAAGCCCAAATAATAGCCCAAATTTAGACAGAGAAAGAGATCTGAAGGGGAGTTCAATTGGCCAGTGACCCTCTATCACTCAAAAGAACACTTAAGAACACAAAAGAACACTTGTATTTAAACATAAGGACAAATAAGTCACCCAGCCCTAGGGAAGAGTGTTTTATGCTTTAGCTAATAAGCGCAAAAAAATGACATTACATTCTATCAAGTAAGTGGCTTAAGGGAAGGAGGAGGGTGACGATAGCATGTGTAGATTTCCTAATATAAACTACTGATTTTTGTTTTGTTTTGTTGTTCGAGGCCAGCACAGGAAGTGTTATCCACTTCCATGCTTATCAAAGAGCTCTTGTGAAGCTTACCTGCTAAATGGGTTGGAGACTGGACCTTTAGTTATATAAACAAAGTACACTCAAACTACTGTGACTGGCTACACATTGCACATTTTTGTCTTGCCTTCTTATGGGAAGGAAGCAGAATTCAAAATTAGCAACTGAAACTCAGGCAGTAATAACGCAGTTAATGCGAGCTGAAAAATCACTAGGGGTTTTACAAGTCCCAGCTCAACTTGCAAGTTTTAGTGACATTGTTTAATTCAGGTTAGCTCACTGTCACCATCTGACACAACAAAGATCTTTCCTTGTTTCAGACTAGTTTGTGCAATCTGCTTTCCCAAGATCTTGGGCTGGACTGCAATCAGAAATGAGAATATTTGTTATGGTGTGTAATGAACCACCATTTGCACACAAAGCAGGCAAACTTGAGATGGGAAACGAGGAAGCCTGGGTTGACATTGCAAGAGAACTGACTGTAGCTATCAGAAATTTATTCAGGTATTAATCAACTTTTTGATTACAACAATTATCTCACTGATTTTCAAGTTCCCCCAGACCCGAGAGGCATATGTGTGAATTAATACCCATGCCCTATCTACTACTTTGGTCTATCCTGGCAATGAAATTTTATTTCTTATTCTTGTCCAAACCCCTAAAAAAAAAAATCAGAACCCTCCTAGTCACTTGCTCAATCTGATTTTTCACTCATTGAATCCACATCCAATGGGTTGGGGTTTGTTTTTTTTGGTCCTGATGACTGCATCTGTACTTTTAATTTCTCAGACTTGTATCTGAAGATACTAGGTAAGACTAACAAATTCTACCTTATTTATCTTCTTCACATATTACATATAAAATCCACAGTCCAAGACATGGGCATGATTCAGGTGTTTTCATTGTCATCTTCGACAGTCTCTGCTTTCCATTGCAACTAATCACACTTGCCATGTCCTGTTGTTCTTGTTTTATCATGGACTGTGCAATTCATGACAGGGACTCAGTATTTACCTGTTTTTACAAAGTATAACAGACCTTGTCTATATGATGTAAAAATAGAATACATTTGTGACTTTTAAACTGAAGTGTCTTATGAATCCATGAGATAACGACAATACATTTATCAAGCATTAATTATGTCAAACACTTACATGTGGGCCCTAAATGTGTAGATGGGTTCTACATCTAAAGAGGCACTCCTGAAAGAGAAAGGAAGAGTTATTACACTACATGAAATCTCTACTGAAAAACTCTGAAGACATTTAAGAGTTTAATCAATTTCAAAGGCATTTAAAACACAATTGATGTTTTATAAAAACCCATATACTTGCTTTTTGGCAGGAACCGTTTTCTGCAAATTCCAAAGTTTTAGAGTATGGTCCTCAGAGGCTGTAACCAGCACAGGCTCTACAGGATGAAAAGCTAATGCCCGCACTCCATCAAAATGACTGCGTAGCGTATACTTAGGGTTCCATGTCTTTCGGAAGGCATCTTTATTAGCTGGCAGCTTAAAAAAAGAAAAGGAAAGGAGTAATTTTATCTTGGGTTTAAAAACATATATAATATATATCTTTCCGTATTTTAGGAAAACATGCTATTTTTGATTCAGCTAATATATATTCAATCTTAAGTTTACATTTATCTATTAATCTGTCTATATGCGTCTAACTCCCTCTCTGGCATGCAAGGTAGTCCGCAAAATTTTCTACTGTAATAGTTTCTTTTGCACCAGAGTGGAATGGAGTACAATGCTGAATACACAGACAAGCCACCTTGATTTTCAAAAACTGGTTTTAATCCTTTTGTGCAATGATACTTTAATTCTTCTTCCCTGAAGAAAAATAAAGGTCTCATTGCTTATCATGTTCTCTGCACCCAAGGAAGAGATTACAACTGTCAAAAGCTCATTTATCACTTAAACACAATAAAAATGAGCTTCAGGTCCCTAGTGAGCGATCTTCCTCAGATGAGTAACTTGACTGAGAATGACAGGAAACATACGTAATTCTTGAATACTTCTACACGTGAAGGTATGTGCACAGAAATAGGTAATCCAAATTTCAATACACACTTGTCATGATTTTAAATGTAACATTACATATAAATAGTTTTTAAAATCTTTAATGAGTTTTAAATATATTTGTAAGACAATAACTTAGTTACTACGTGAAGCAATATACACAAACTTTATGTTTATATATTGTGAACATCTGATTCATACTCTTAACCTATAGACTAAAATACAAAAGTTAGGCTAAGATACAAAAGTTACAGCTGCTTAATATTAATTATAGGTAACTCAGAAAAGTTACCAGAAAACCGCAAACTCTTCTAGTGACTGCAAGAGACTAATTCAGAGCTTTGAATACAATTTATATTATGCAGAGAGTACACTCTTAAAAGACTATATCCCACTTGTCCTAAGCCTCCATCATAAGGAGAAATACATGTGCAGGTACTTCTCTTTTCCTCTCAAGAAATTACAAAGGGAGTTTAGAAAACTTACTTTAGTTAGATGACCAAAATTAGCAAAGTAAGAACAAATGGAAACTAGTTCTATCCTCTGCCTGACACACTATTCACCATGTAATTGTTGAAGCATGTTTCTCAACTGTAGGCCAGAATCTCTCCATAACCCAAGATACTTTCAGCAATGCTATTAAGAGATTAAAATCTCCCATAGCCAATAAAGTCTTAGTACCTTATATCTGTCAGGAATGAAAATAAAAATCAGATCATAACGTAATAACATATACTGTAGTAAGTATTCTTGGACCAAATCTATATCCTGGACTGCATTACCACTATTCAAACTAAATTTGATTCTATCTAATCAAAACAAATAGAAAGGCTCAGACAAGAAAATTTACCGTTCTGAGTTACAGATGTGCAGACATTTGCTTTTCCCTTATATTAATGTAAATTTCTGGCCTAAGTGCAAACTATGCCAAATTCAGATCAAGCAACAGAAAGTCGTTATACCAGACATGTAACGCAGATTTTAATTTTTTTTAATACCATCCAACAAATACATTTCATAACAAAGCATTTTGTTTCCCATCTTCCTACTTCAGAGTATACTGAATACCACAATATTTTTATTGAGGTTTAAGTTATTTAGCACCACACTGCATATTATATACAAGCTTCATAAAAAGAATAATCTTTTGTTTCAGGGAACAGAGTGGAATTCTGGAGTTCTGCATTAAACTTGATAGACTTCAGCCTGAACTGCATATTTATTCACCTCCCTGAATCTAAAGTGTATAAGAGAAGGAAAAAAAAAGAAGGATGAAAATGGTATTTTTCCAGCAGAGTCCCTCGATATTTTTAATCCTCATTATGTAATGTATTCATCCACCTGGCTAACTCATGTTGCCTCATGCACTTGTGGTGATCTGGGACTTAGAGAAATTAAAGCCAAACATTTGAAATACCAATGATTAATTTTAGCACATGTTGTTATGTCCCAGATTAGACAGAAGGCCTTGATTCTTTGGGTGCGACGTGCATCCACACCACACTGATTTGTATTACAGTTGTGATGAAGAGTCATTCAAGAAAACCAAGACTGAATACAGTGGTCCTTATTTTTCAAAAAAAGCAAGAGTTGATTAAATATTTTTTGTTGAAATGGCTGTTGCAACGGTAATTTTGTTCTCAGCAGTTCTGAGGAGTCTGCTATAACGCAAGGTACAGAATTTACAGAAGTTACGAAAAACAAGGTACATTTCCTACCTTAACTATAGCTTTAAAGCCTTATTTTTTTAAAAACAGACTTGAATATCTTGGTTCTTTTAGAAGACACCACGTACACCTTCCTAGAAATCTAGTTGTATATAAGCCAATTTTTTTCCGTTTAATTCTTTTTCCCCATCCATGTTTCTAATGAATCTTGACATCCTTACTGCAAGAGTAAGAGAACAATGGACACATCTTTAAAAAAAAGAGATCCTTCCAACCTTGAAGAAAAAAGCTAACCAGTAGTTATTTAAAAAAAAAAATACACCTCGGAAAAACACAGTCAAGGACTTGGAAAAGGGATTTGCTTATTACAAAGGATGAATATAAGGCACAAAATGGGCCAAAGGTACAATGGAAAAGAAGTAAAATGTGACACTGTATATCAATGTTCTAAAGTGGGACATCTCAAAAGCCTCTCAACACAGAAGGCAGGGACACACTGCCCCATTGAGTCTTAATGTTCTACTGTAAATGCCAAAAGATAAAGAAAGGCATGAGAAGACTGACTATGGAACTATACAGATTCACTAGCTCCTTCCCCCTTTTTCCCTAAACTTTGGTGGACTTTACTAAACAGGACCACGAGGGGTCAGCTGAATCCTTGATCCTAGTCCCCTGTCAGCAAACAGCCACAGGAGTAGATACTTAGAATAGTAGGGTCTACCAAAACCAAGAGTAGTTGTTCCCCACCCGAAACCACCCACCAACACCCAAACAAAAATTCTATCTAGGTAAGGAGGCACAAAACACTTCAGCACAAAACCTCCTTAAACTTAGAGCACAATAAAAAACATACAAACCATACACCACAAGAAATTGCTAAACATATTAGAGGAGCAATCAGAATTGGAAATGCCTGCTTTATAATACTTGCTCAATATAACCTAATAAAAATCCCTTTTTGCCTTCATTTTGTTTGTCTGTATGGGAACACAAGCAAGCAACCTATTAATTCTGCCTTGTAAACCACCAGCAAACCAGACTGAAAGAAACTGTACCTGAGCTAAACAAAAAACAAACACACACAACACCAGGGAAGGAAGCTCTTCCTTGCCCCTGCAGTCAACAGAATCCTTACAGCACAGCAAGGAGACATGTATTTCCCTATCTCAATCAACTACTCACCTACAGCAAACAGGAATTAGAAAGCAATAATTCGTAACTGTACTCAGAGTCTTTTAATGTTTTAATGTTATTTTTTTCTTGAGAATGTTGTGACTGATTGGAGATTTCCAAATTTAGATGCTCTGGTAAACAAGGACTTTCCATTTTGCAGCCAGTCCTACAGCAGAAAACCACCACCATCCTGTGCAGCTATGGAATCCAAGAATATAGAAATGGGAGCATTTGATTTGGTAATAATATTACTCCCTCAGGGTACAAACAAATACATGGACTGAGGTAAATATAAAGAACTAGATATAAAAAGAGACATGACTTGAGATGACTGTACCGTATCTACTACTTAGATGACTAGTCTTGTGGACAACTTGTGCACTAAATCATTCACACACAGAAAAATTTTCAGCTATAGTTGAAATTCTTAAGACTTAAAACTTAATCCCCATCGTGTCCACATATCCTCTCCTTTTTGAAATACAACACTCATCAAGGAGTGATACATGAAAGCTAGTGGAACCCTGTTGTGGCTTTATTTATTCATGCACTATAACGGCTCACACAAGCTATTTGAAGAGCATGGACCTACTGGGAGCAAAAGGCAAGAACTGGGAATATTAAGTGTTTTGGGGTGTTTTTGTTGTTTTCTTAAACATTAACTTAGCTTAACATTATCTGCTTATCTGGAGATTTACTGGAAAAGGAGGTGGCTTCAGTTAAGTCCACAGAGGCACAAGGTCAAGATGTCCTGCAAGTCCTGTATTACAGGTACAAGATAAGACATCGTCTTATTGTACTGCAGATCCACAGTTATGTGGAAACAACTTCAGAAATTAAGAACTATCAAGGAATTTTTAACCTACAGGAACACTGTGATGGAGAACTAATAGCATCTGAATTTCAGTCTCTTCAGATCCACAACAGGACAGAGATTCCCTTCTTAAATAAAAATATCAAAAAAATCCTTTCCATCTGTGTTATATGGTACTTCAAGTTTATCTTTTCTGACACACAAAGAAGTCAGAAGCCACCACACATTTTTCAGATATGCTTTAAAGGACAGCAGATATGCTAAGAGCACTGGGAAAAGAGGACTGGATAGGAAGCAGGAAAACCAAGTGACAATTATCGTCAATCACTTCTCACTCCTATTTGGTGAATGATCCAGTAAGAAAGCAAAAACTTACTTCTATCTTTTGTCTCCTGTATCAGTCAGATATTAAGGCATGAGATAACCTCTCTCCACACACCTTCCAAACCCAGCTGTAATTAGAGAGCCTCTAAAAAAGGGTGTCAATGAGAAAATTTTGAAAATCCAACTACACTGAAGCAGTAAGATTATCTTCATCTACAGGATCACCGACACCTTCAAACCTTCAACGAATTTGTGAGGTTCTGCCTTCTGCTGCAAATTCCTTATTAGCTCAGGCAGTATTTCATACTTGTGTATTCATCACCTCTATTCTCTGCTTTAAGTTTCCCAAGAGCAAAGGCAACTCCGAGTTCTATTCTGCATTGCTCTTTGCACAATAAAAACCTGTATTGTCAGGTTTGTCACAAGTACCACAGATTCTCCTGAAAGTTTCATCAGTTGGTGTCAATTATATTATTTGTTGTAATGCTCCCAGAGTTTGTCTTGGCTCACCTGTAAATACTCCTCCTTCTTGGAATAAGCAAAATGGCTACATACTGTTTTATGAAGACACTGTACTTCACAAAAGAGAATAATATATTGCAAAGTCACAATGTTGCAGTCAAGCATGACATTTTCCTCAAAACCAATCTTGCTTCTGAAAGTCTCTCACAGGCCATCCTCTACAGACCAACTCTCCCTACACGACTAGAGTTCTTGAAGGAGACACCACAAATTCCTCCCTTTACATCAAAAACATTCTTGCAAACTCTTTAGCATAGAAAGAAATATGGCATATTTTTGCCATTATGGCATCAGAACATATTAATGATTGCATTATTTTGATCTAAGACACTTCTAGCTCAGCATCAGCCTCTGACAGGAGCTAAAAACAACCAAAAATGCCTAAGAAAAAGTACAAGAATAGTGATGATGCTTCTCACTGTTCTTCCAGACTGCTATCATTTCAGCCCAGGAACTTCTTGTTCCTTTTATGTATATAGTAATTCTCAATGGAGACCTACCTGGAAAACAACAGATAATAATGATCTATAATAGAGATATGGAGCATTCTTCTGCTACTGGAGTTGTACAGATACTGGAATTTATACTATTAATTGTGATTGATAATCATTCTCATGACATTAAAAATAGCCAACCAAGAATGGAGCCATGCAAAATACAGTATTACAGACCAACCCTAAGGGTCACCATACTAATTAGTCCATTCATTAACTGTCCAGCGTACAGGCTGACTTGGGATTTTGGTGGGCAGAAGAGGAAAGAAGGGTGCTTAAGAAATATTTTAGATTTTTAAAAGATAAAAGAATCAGAAAATTCTGTGGTTACAAACATGTGCCTGAAGAACCAAATGTTGTCACGTAACCTTTATAAATTTAATGACGGGCAAGTGTGACCCACCAGACCTCGACACTCCAAAGTTCTGAACTCGGAAATAGGACAGACATAGAATGCAATGCAACTGCAAAAAGCAATTTGTGATCTAATCTCACAACTGTAGCTGCCTCACTACTGAAAGTATACCATTTAGTTTTTTGATGCCTCATATTTACTGTCAGTAAAAATGGGAATAACACTTAAAGAAAACAGAATAATCAACTGACAAGTTCAGAAGCTTGATTTAAGATTCTAAACTGCTTTAAAATATATATTTTTCCTCATGCAAGTTCGCATTAAACGAAACTTCTCTTAATTCTTCAATGAAGATACAGACAGGAGCATTTAGAAGTTATTCAACCAAGTAAATACAGTACTACGCAAAACAAACCCCCAAACTATTCAACTTCATAATTCCCAGGGGAATTTACTACTAGTTAGGAGTAGAAGTTAGGCACATCCAGTCTGGATGTTTCAAATTTAAACGGCCTTAAAGCATTTGCAGTTGAAGCTTTTAAAAAAAACCACTTTTCTTTGAAGTCCACTTGTTCATAGATTTCATTGAAACTTTAAAAAAAAGAGTGATAATTTTCTAAACAATTGTACATGACCCTCAAGTCAGACACATTTTACATGTGATTACACAAGAGATTTAGCTAGACAGAAGGCAAAACCCTGAGAAAGTTAAGATGCAAAGAGCTGAAATTGAACTCTGATATTAAGTTACCGGATTTCCCAGAAGTGTTATGTCATTTGAAATGAAACAAACCTGAACATTAATCTTTACTGTGAACAGAAAATAGATCATACAAATTCAGAAAGTACTCCAAATATTTTAAAAAGCTCTTTCATTTATTTTTATACAGTCCAGTAATAGAAGGATGAATAATTAACATTTTCATTTGTTATTCAGGAAATAACACTATGTAACGTAACACCCTGCAATAATGGAGAAAAGTTAAGTATCAGCTCCTACTTCATTACCGCAATTAATAATCGTAACACCCTGCAATAATGGAGAAAAGTTAAGTATCAGCTCCTACTTCATTACCGCAATTAATAATCCTACCAGTTAGAAATACTGAAGGACAACTATGATCAAAAAAAGGTGTGTAGTCACACACAAGGCCCCGTAAAAAGCTATAAACCATTTATTTCTTCACTTTGCAGATTCTAAGATCTTAATAAAATCCCTAGTAATGGTTTCCAGTACAAACACCATGTATGAAAAGTTATGGAAACAAAGAGATAGGTACCTTACCAACAACAATAATTAAAAAAACCCAAACCAAGCCAAAAAACCCCCCAAAAAACAACGCCAAAACAACCACAACCCAAAACCACAAGACACTTTAAATACAATACAATACATGAGACTTACCTGAACACTTCCCTAACCAGCCATCAAATGTTACTAGCCAATGAAAAATTCATGTAACACTACTGGTAGTAGCTTAATGAATATGGTCAAAGGAATGTCATACCACTCTGGATTATAATAAAAATACACCCTAAAAGCTTACATCTGAAATATACTACTATACATATTCTATACTGTTAACTACATAAACACACAGGGGAGAGCAAAGAAGTTATTATCAATATTTGTGGTTTATGCCATATCTTCTCAATACTCCATATCAGTGTATAATTGCCATTTTTTTTCAAACAAATTCATGTTAAGACATCAACCTGTATTTTACGTCATAACACATTCCCTCAGTGACAAAATCTGAATTAAATTACCTCAGTAGAAAACAAACAAGTCATCTCACTTAATTTTGATTACCCAAATTACTTAGTCCATTCACAAGGTGCTCCCTCCTCCTCCCAAATAATAGTTTTTACTAATGAAACCTCTGTTCTCTGCATCTGTAATGTTCAGGGTGGGGGAGAGGGGACCCAACTACTGCTGATTAAATTAAACTATATAAAGAATTTTAAAATAAAATTGCACTTACATCATAACTATAGTCTGCATCATTTGTTACTGTCAAGTCTGCAAGGTCTCCAAGGCCCAGTACACTTAACAACACATCATCAGAACCCATAATAAATGACTTGCCTCCTCCAGGTGGAAACGTTATTGGCTCAGCTACAAAGAACAAAACAGTTTCTTTAAGTCTCAGTGTAATAATTCAAACTGATGAAAAACTGCATTATTCATCACTTAAAAGCAAAGCAGAGTTTAAAACTGAACTTGTATGTACTACATACTGCCCCAACTAAAAAAAAAAAAGAGCATGACGACACGCACACATGTGCAAACACACACATACATATTAAATAAACAATTCTTATATCATGCTTTGTCATTTGATTTCAACTTACTTTACGGAGGTGTTCAATACTACTGACAAGTGACTTGACTGACATTACTTTACATTGAAGTATCAAATGTATGTCCCAGGTCTCCAAATTCTCAGCTAAATATTTCATTCACTACACCATGCTATCTGCCTTCTATCCATTTGCAAATAAGTCTCTGTGCTTTATACTAGTCAAATATCTCTACTTGCATGTGTAAGGACTTCTTTACCTCTCAGCCTAAAGGCCTCCTGCAAAACATCTCTTCTACTTTGATTTTTTTCAGATTATTAAAAAATGAAAACATCTCTTATTCATAAATTCCCTCTCTTTCTCAGCATGATTTTGGATTCTAATTTAAAATACACTCAACTGATATTTATCTTAGCTAGCTGTGCCTTCCTCAAATTAAAATTTAACATTTCTGTTAATTATCATTTAGAATGAATACAAATTATATAGAACCATTCATTCTCAATTCACATCTGAAAAATAAAGTTTCAAATAGTCACCTGTATTCTTTACACTCTTCAACAATTCTGTGTATCTCCTACCCACCAATATCAATGTAGCAGTAAGGAATAGGAATAAAGGCTTACACGTTGTAATACCGTAGCATGTTTTAGAAGCTGCTTTTACTTATCACTATTCCCTTCCATGCAAAAATTGGGACACTTGTTAGGTAGAGTACTTAAACTTTAGCTATGTGTGAACTTATCTAAGTGCAAACTCCTGCAAAATATGTTAAATCTATTTGACATATTTAAAAATTAAACTTGCTTGACTGTTGGATTTCACCAATTTGGCAGAGTGTGTTATGGTCTCACTCTAATGCCACCCCTTGTTTCTAATCCTCTCAGAAAAACCTTGAAACTCAGAGAAAATGAAGTTTCTAGATCTGAAAAACATCCATATACTGTTTTTTGTCTTACAAAAATAGTTCCAAACAAGAGGACTAATAATCAACACATTCCTGTTTTGAACATGCATCTTTATTATTCTGTATCAGCACTACCTGAACGGTAACCTAGTTATGTTCCACTCCAGCTGAAGAAAAGTAACTAAGACCAGGTGTAAAGTTATAAATGTATGGCATCATTGCTATGGCTACACAAAGAGGAGCCAGCCCAGATACATCAAAAAAATAACTTCTCAAGAATAAAACAAGTTCTAATGCTTGAGAACTACCGTACTATTAAAAAATGTAATACTAGCACAGGCAACACAACTGTATGTGAGAATCTAAGAATATAATCTATGTAATATTAAAGACTGCTGTTCCTACAATTGCATAAAAAGAGCAAATAGTATTGTAACTATGCACAATTACCTCTTTTTAAAACATTCACAATCTATACAAAGGTCTTGACTCATCAGAATGCTACATTAAATTAACAGCCCAAAATAGCTTACCATGCGCTTACATGGATAAGCTTCCCATTAACATTTTACTAAAACTCTCAATTTGACAATCTATTCCAAACCACTCATATTTCAGAAAAGCCATATTCCTAGAAAACACCTAATTATTTTCCATGTTCCCACCTATTTTCCTTATTATTGGGTTTTGGGCTTTTTTTGGGGGGTGAGGGTGTATCCATGCTTATTAGCATGGATGGATACATGCTAATTATCCATGCTTATTAGATGAGATCAGAATTTCTAAGGATTGATTTCTCAGTGAAAGTGTCTGAGCTGAATATAAAAGGAGATACAAACAATACTTTATATGAAGCAAGAAATAAAATAACATCACAAAAAATTCTCTGGGTGAACCTAAATTGTGAAATCCTCAAATGAATAACAACTAGCCCCTCAATTACTTCAGAAACCAAGCTTTTCCTGGTTCTTTTCTGACAGAAAGAGAGTGGGAGGAAAAAAAAAAAAAAAGAAGATAAAGGCTACAAAAGAAAGAGAGGGGGTTTGGGGGGTTTGTTGTTGTTGTTTGGTTTTGTGGCTGTATTTCCCCCCCTCCTCCCTTTTCTTTTTATCTCCCACAGAAAGACTCCAATACTTTTATTTGGAATTTCCAAGACTGGCTTGCCTCTACTGTCTTGACAAGGTCTCAGCCTCCCAAATACAAGTATCCATTTACAAGTCAAACCTCCCAAGTCCTTATAGAACAGAGCTGCTGATCACTGGGGAAAGGAGGCAATATGCTCATTTTAAACTCAAGGACACTTCCCATCCCTGTTGTGATGCTGTGACTCCTATTTGATCTTTAAGACAGGCCTACAAGGTTTAAATAAGCCCCTGAACTTGTCATACTAATTCTTTGTGAAATTAATGTCATCTGTCCTTAACAGATCAACTTTCATATGCTTTATACTAAAAATGAAGCACTACCACAGAAAAACACTACCACATTTAGAGTCTATATTATAAACTTATCAAGCTTTATTTGCATCAGAGGTGAATATCCCTTTAAAGCTTCAAAATTAACGCTGTCTGAAATTTAGAAGCATATTTCTCAATACTAAAGTTGCCAATATGTATATGTTGTATAACTACATTGTAAATTATTTGCATATTTTATTATTGTAAAATAAGACATACTCAAAGATGTTTAAAAATGGTCGCAAGCTGTTTTTATAAAAATAAAAGGCAGAAAAGTAATATAATGAAAGATATGTGATGTTATCGCTACTAAAAATAAAGACTCACAACTCCACATACCAAAAACACTGCATCAATAGATATCTGCAGCTGAAAAAGTTAAATAAATTACTTATTGAATGCTTTTCATCTTTAAAAAAAATCCAAGTATATTTCTAACACACAGAGTATAATATTATCCTCCTAGCATAATATATATGTTTAACTGAGTTTGCAATCTATAAATATCAAGTAAAAATGAAAGTGATCATACAAGTTTCTTTGAAGGTGAAACTAGGTGAAAAAAAATGCAATTATTAAATATTTGCTTGGCCAATCTTAACCAGCACATCTTACCCTCAAGTTCTTGGCATCATACATAATTAAGTCAAAATCAAGTAGTAATATTTGTACACACTGAAGCTGCTCTAATCTCTAATCAAATATGTATGTTCATATTCTGCTGTTGTCTACTATACAACAGGGACATCTTAATCTTGTTTCCCAGAAAGTTAATACATGGTACACCAAAAGCAGCAGTTAATGCCCGAGCAATTAGCAATTAATAGCCCGAGCTATTTTTTTGTCAATCTATAGATTGACACCCCCACAATCTACAGATATTAGAGAAGAAAAACCACACATGAAGATAATAATTCTCTGTACAATACATTGAATGGAGAGTGAAGCTGCAGTTGATTTTGTTTCTGAAAGCCATGCAATCCAGTGAAATGGAAACCTCAATTTCTTATGACCAAAACTATAAAGTGTAATTACGGCATAACAATTTTCTCATCATATTTTACCAGGCACTTGAGAGTGGGGAAAAAAAAAAGACCTGAACCAAAAAACACACCTTTAGAGGTATAAAATATACATTCCCAGCCAATTAGAACCATAGTTTACTTTCCTCCCTGAACCCCCTCCTCCCCTCTAGAAAAAAAAAGAAAAAAGTGAGCTTAATAACACTTTGTTCTCTGTATGAAAACAAAATTATCAACCACTGTCTCAGAACTGTAACACTTCAGAGTGTAGCATAAACCTTACGTACACAAGAACATTATGGCTTGGTAACGTTCATCGGCATAGGCTAGTGTGTCCCAGCAAGAAAGCCTAAAGTTGTCTGCAAAAAACTTAGCTTTTAAAACACAGCTGAATAAATGATTGAGCAAAATCTGCATTTTATGATAATGAAGTACTTGGCCTTGTTAACAGAAGACAGACCTAGAAGGAATTAAAAAGCCAACACTAAGCTTGTTTGCTTGCAGCTTTGCACCATGCGGTACAGACAAAAACTCAAAAAGCCACATAGTATTCAGGATAGAATTTCTGATCAAACAGCAAAATTTACACTAATATTCAAGTTTAAAAGTTATGCAGAAACCACAATTAGCAGATACCATGGTAGAGATATTCATACTACTATTCTTAATGAATAAAGCCCAAACTACACTGATAAGCTGAAAACATATGACCACATTAAATAGCATGAAAATATAATTCTGAAAGCACAGTTTATTTGAAAATAGCGTGGACAATCTTTATTTGAAGTGTAGCACAGTGTTTGTGGTACAGGAACCAGGCAATAAAAATCAGTCCCTATCAAATTCATATTTAGCATCTATTTCTTCAGAAATATTGTTTTGTCCAATATTATTTTAGATGTAAAGTCTGTAAAAGAGAACAGCTATATGGCCTGTCCTTAACAATTAACATCTGTGTTCCTTTCCATAACATGTATGGCCTAAGAAAAATAGCCTAAGACAGACTGAGGGAACTGTAACTGTAGGGTCACATGCCCTTAATACCCTAACAAGGCTAAAAGGCAGCCTAAAGCATGTGAATACTAAATTTAAATACAACCTAAATGTATGTCCACAAGTTTTAGCAAGTAGAACTTCACCAGTAGGTTTTTCAATTGCACTCCACAGGTAAATTTGATACTGGTTCATCTTTAAGTCATAAATAAAAACAAAGATTAAAAGGAAGGCGGTAAAAGAGAAGGTGGGAAGACACACACTTTTGTAAAATAATTGTTTGGGAGAGCAACAAAAAGCCTCCCTGCAAAATTTCAGGTTTTCTGCTCGCCTGGTGACAGGCATTTGTGGGGGCAGGGGTGAAGGAAGAATAGGAGAACCAACCGATTTTCAGGATCGGTAATAACGCAAATGCTTCCCACTTCTGGTATAGCTGATACCATGCCAGGGCTTATGGGCAAAGATCATCATAAAGGAGCCAAATCTGAATTCAGCTGAGTATTTTGAATGAATATGTTCTGAGTAGAGGACAGAATTTACATAATGGTATTCTAATCTCAAAGTTAATACAAGGAAAATAACTCCTTTAAAACAAAGAACTTAAAACTGAATACAAGATTTTGGACTATTTAGATAATAGTTTGCCACTAGCTTCCATTGCCTAAAATAATCCTGAAATTGAAACCAATACTTTGTAAAGAAATAAATAGTGTCTTTGTACACTTGTGTACATAGACCAAGAGAATTTTAAAAAAGAGAATATTAAACTTGAGGAAAAGAGACAAATTAGTCTCATAACTTAAAAAAACACTTTTAAATTTCACTTTAAAATGCAAACTGTGTATCAAATGTTAATACTCACCTTTTTCTCCTCAATCAGAACACCCTATTTGTAAATGGTTTTGCTAACAGGGGGGGTCTGCAAACAGGGATTTAATAGTGAATAGTTTCAGAACACACTGCTGTACATGAAGTTGTTTAAAAATACTTATGAAATAATGGTGAGTTACGATAAGCCACAGGAACTCAAGCCATATTATCATAAAACCATTTGGGAAGAATTGCAAATAAAATAATAATGTGGCAATCTGCAATTGCATTAAGCTTTATAGAGGGGACAGTAAATTACAGCGTGTGCTTTCTAAAAGAAATCTCCTGAAATATAATAAGTAGCTGAATTTTTTGTACCTTCCTCTGCTCTTGCACCTTCATGATCAGTCATTCTAGAAGAGGGTGACCTAGATTGATTAATGATTCCTGAAGGGATGTGGGGTATCTCATCATCGCCCAGATCAGCTATCATGTCGTGAAGTTTTGTCCTGTTGACTCCTGTAAATTAACGTCAGCAGCAAAGATTCATTTGATTGCTACCGCTTCACTTGACTGAAGTCTAAAAATCCATTAAACTAATTAAACAAGAATAATTACTGATGGGACCTCCTTAAAATAAATACAATGCTTTGCTTTTGTCTTTGTATATTAATAAAATTGATCTTTTGGAAATCAAAAGGAGGAGTTAATACATCAAATCTGAAAACTACATGCAAACCGTTTTAATTCACTAAATCAAAGAATAACTCCTTTGTGTTCTGTAGATCTATTCTACAATTTCCTGTGGGAAAGAAAAAAAAAATCATCTTACAGCCCTACTGAGAAGTCAAGCCAAATATTAAAAGAACATTAACTATTAAACAAGATACATACGAATTAAACATTTGCTTATATTACACAACTTTAACTATACTGAACAATTTAACACTGAAAAACAGAGTGCAAATAAAAAATAAGCTTAATAATGAAGGAAAAAGTACAGGCAACTCATAATGGGGGTGCAACGAACAATTAACTTTCCCTGCTTTTGAATGGTATTTAAATTGTATAAAGTGTTTATTAAACACAAGAGCAAGAATGCTTCCACCACTGTATGAAACTGCAGATGTATATTAGCCTTATTATACAAGCATGCCTCTAGAAACAAAGCATACTGAATTATATGTACATTCATGATGTAGATGCTAGCAAACAAGAATAGTATGTTATAATTTAATTTTTTAAATTAATAAATTAATTCCTGCTTCCACCTTACATGTCAAAAAGTCAAGCTTCAATCATAAAGTGACATTTCAGTGACAAAATCTCTTTAAAGAAAATGATCCACAATGATGTAAAACATAACCAGCTTTTAATCAATAAAAGAGTCCTTCCTGGGACTGCAGGCAGCTATACTGTAGAACATTTAAAATAAAAACCCCACCACCTCACCCCCAAAGACTATTCTTTTAAACTTGCTAAAATATAAGTGTTTACTCCCTTTAAAAGGGCATATTAGAACTTTAATAATTTTCAAATATGTCCATTTTTTAGTAAAGTAAGCATTAGGAAACATTTTCTTATACTCTGAGGTGGCATGCACCACTTCTATTAAAAGGAAATTGAAATTAAAACAAGCCTTCGTTCTCAAAAAAGTAAAAGGTAAACACTATAATTATGGATGACTTACCAAAAGCAGAACTATTCATTTAAACAGTTAAAACACTAAAATGCACTCTTTTAAATAATATCTGATCGTTTCAATTTTTAGATCTTACTGACCAAAACCAGTTAAAACTGATGTGTTCAAAAAAAAGTATCCATCAATAATTGAATTCTCTGGAGATAATGGAGAATTCTCTGGAGAGAGGGATGACAATGAAAAACATGTCTGGAAGCAGAATCATCGCAAAAGTATACCACACATACCCCAAGAGGGATGCTATATAACTATTCGCATTAATACTTGCAAAACATTTTCATTTTGCCAAATAATACAGAACACCCTATACTTTTTTTTTGTGCTTCTGACATTTTTCTTTCTTTCTTTTACGGAACACTTAGTATTCCAATTAAATCTACAAAGGCTGCTACTCAGAAGTTGTTTGAGAATAAAAATGGCTTCCAAAAGTTTCCCTTATGCAACAGAACAGATTTCTTGAGTGGTTAAGCTTCATTTCACTCTCATGTAGAAGTGAGTCTAGAAACCTGCGATCTCAGCTAATGAAGTGAGTGTAAAATAATAAAAATAAGCAGTGTCTCTCTTGCACCAACGCTTTTTTTTCTCTAATAGCTACTAGACTGATAGTATTTCATTTCAAAGGTACAATAGTACAAATACAAAGGTACAAAAAAGAGTAATTATTACATTATGAAAACGTATATGCTGACAGAAGATGACATATATTAAGGTGTTCCACCCAAAAGAAAACATACAAATGCAGACTACAGAAGTATCAAAATAGACTCAAATCTACTTCTGTTTACTTATCTCTACATTCGGAATGAAAGTAACCATACCTGGGCCAGGGCTATGAAGACCCTGTTATGAAGACAATAAATGCAGATTATGGTAGTTACCAGATGCATACCCCAAAAAAGAACCTGTTAGAATGTCTGCCCCATTATGCTGTCCTCAAAGTATTGCAAGAGGTGATAGTCAATGCACATTTATTTGATCTTTATGATGATATATATAGTGCCATGCATATAAATACTGATACTGCTCAAAATAAATTCTCATAAAATTCCAGCAGTATGCTGAAAAGCAAAATAAGAGATGAATATTCAGAATGAAGTTCATGAATGATCAGACATGAGAAGCAGGAATAAAGGCGGCCTTCAACACTATTTTCAGTCTCAGAATGTTAAAAAAGCTGAGGAAAAAAGCCTATGAATCAAATAAACAGCTCTTTAACAAACCTGTCCAACCTAAAATGTGTATTTTTACTGTGTGTGGAGTTATCTCAATTAGCTCAGTGATTTAGAGGCCAATTTTCAATCAGAAACCACCATCACGAACATGATGCAAGCGCAGAATGCCACAAACCACCCTGTGAGACTATCTATATGAGCTCAGGGTTTCCCAAAGGAGAATTTAAACTTAAAATCCAAAAGTCTGAAGAGTGACTTACGTGACCTCACAGCATTGTGACACACAGTTGTCTCCTAAATATTCTCTTATGTGAACATAAGCAGGTTTCAAAATTACATTAGATGAAGAAAATACTCCTTTATGTTTTGATAGTGGAACACACTATTGCCAAAAGACAATATATGTCAAGTAATAATTGATGGCCAACATGTCACGCCATTCATGGTACAAAACTTAATGTTATACCTTTTGCAGCAACTGCAGGAAAGCTTTGATAATAATGTTGCAAAGTTAAATTTTGCAAGTAGACTTTTCAGATAGAATAATTACTATTTATTTTAAATGATGGTCACAACCAATTTAATCAGCAATGCAGATCATTAAAATGCCATTTTTTGACAAAGTAGTTATTTTTGATGGGTGAGAATTATGGTCCTCTTCTGGAAATTTTAAGATTTACAGATGGAAAACCAAAAAGATGATAGAAATTCTTGACTGCACAGCAGCCAAGGAAGCAACAAGTGCAGGAAAGAGAAATCCTTTCCAGACAAGCCAAAATAACGCCACTAAAACAAATTTGGAGGCCTGAGAAGAGTTTTTCATAAAATGTATAACAACACTAGAACAACACTACTTGTCCCTCTTCTACAGCTGTTTACCTTGCACAAGCTAGAAAGTAGAAACTAACCAGTGTGGTGGGTGTGGAAAGATTAGAATTGAAACAAAAGTACGGTTTCAAGAACTTTCTGTATGTGATAACCTAAAGGCACAATTTTTGAGAGAGAAATATAAAAATCCCCTAAATAATTACTGTCTTGTTTCCCCAGAATTCAAAACATTTGCTGTTCTTTTGCAGCCACTGTGCTTCCAAAAGTCCAAAATGTGAAGTTTAATGAGAAAATTTCAAATAAAAGAACTCCGTTTTAGTACTAAAAGGAAGTTTCTAACCCTACAAAATACTTCATGTGAATTGGGTGTCAACTGCTGATTTACACGTTAAGTGAGGATATCCATTAGCACCCAGATTACTACTGTAAGTTCTAATCAAACCGAAGACTACGTAAAAATCTTTACTTCCAAGATTTTATATTTGTATGTGTGTGTACATGCGACTCATGCAAAATTGCTGAAAAAACAACCAACATGCGCTAACTGAATTTTAATTTGTTAGATGTTACAAAGTAAATTCAAATCTTAATAATCACAGAATTCTTCATGAAGTGTTATATTTTTATATTATTTAATTTAGTTAGTACATTTTCACACAATTTTTCAAATCAAGGAAAAAATGCTTTTTACTAACTATCGCCAGAAACTGTTATAATATACTATATAGCTAGACAGATATAAAAATAGATAATATATGTATTTCAAAATAAAAACACTGCAATCAAGGGAGCTTCTCTAGAGTGACATTGATTTAATAACACTTTGTCCACTAAGAGCTTGGTATAGCTGATGGCCTAAGTTACAAAAGCCTTTTTACCAGGTAATTCAATATTGAAGTTTGGTTTAACTTATAGTTCAAATAGGTCAACTGGTCTGAAAACTCTTTAAGAGTAAAGAGGTGTCAACCAAAATATGGTAACTGCACAGAAAAGTGAAGGGCACCATAAAATAAAGATTATATCCTAAACAAAGCCACAAAAAAGTTTGTATTTTCATTACAGGTATTTTTTTATTCTCATTGCCTTCAATTGTAAGAATAATTACAAGCCCATAAATAGCAATTACAGCTTGATTCAAGCTCATGTTAAGAAACAAAAAACCCAACAAAAACCCCACCCACAACAGTACCATAGTATTATACTTTAAGAAGCAGATAAAGTTTAAATTTTTCAGAAAACCTCTCAAGAGTAGGAATATCCTCAAAATACCAGTTGTTCATTATTTTTACACTCACATTTCAAAGCATTTAACTCTCTTTACCTATTTAACCTTAAATTTTTGTTTTCAACATTTCTCATCTAGGAAATGGCTGTCAAGGTTTTGACATATCCACATTCAGCAGGTAGAAAGTTAAAGTTGGTTGCCCCCGTTACAGAAAATGATGCTTAATGAAAAAAACAGAAACAGAACTTGTGAGAAAAAAATGTCTTCTATATAGATAGGCAAAAAAAGCGTTGCATTACAAGATTCAGAATCTGCACTTACTCTTTACCCCTTTCTTCCCCTTTCGTTCCTTCTTGTACTGTTCCTTCAGTTTACTTATTAGCCCCTGGTCTACATCCCAAACCTCAGCAGTTGGGGACAGGTCATCTTTGTCTACATGCAGCATATTATTAAAAGAAAAAAAATCAGCAATTGGCAATGCAAGCTGTTGGCGATTTACTATCATAGCTGTATAAGAGCATTAATAAAAGTTCTTAATAAATCTTTACTTTAAAGGTGCAGTCTCAGTTTTAAGTTTACAAAATACTAAGTCTCATTTCATAGTTTTCTAAGGCACTGTATAATATCAGTTACATATTTGAAAATTGTATGTTAATTTGTTACTAAGGAGCAAACAAATTAAGCTTCATAAGTAACAGTTTATGTTAGATACTTCAAAATACACAAAAATTCATTGTTCAGAAACGATTACTGCATCTTTAGAAAGACAGTGTTAAGAAATTATTCAGCCAGTGTTGAATAAGCAAATAAAAGTATTCATGCTCTACCACTCATGAAAATGCAAGCTAAGTCAGTGCCAGTTTATTCATGAAGACCACCATGCATCCTCTCGCACTCATTCTACATGCACAAGAAAGAAACCTTGGTCCTACATATAACCAGAGAAACAAGTCTATAAATACAGCTTTTTACATAAAGATGAAGAAAAGTAATTCACATAGGTGAATAAATTGACATCCCACTGCATTCCAGCAACTAAATTATAATTAGCAGAAATACAACATTCCACAGTAGTTTCAGAAGACGTGTCTTCTGTTTGACAAATAGTGCAGAGTTAATTATTCTCCAAGAAAAGTCAAGTCTCCACTTTTCTAAACTATCTATCAAATATTTCTGGAAACAGAGAATTAGTAAAAGGATAAACTTGTTTCTAAGACAAGCTAAATGTAACATTTGCAGAAGGACTTCTGCTAAAAGGCAAGCAGGCAGCAACCAAACTTGGTTTGTGTACCAGTTAAGCTTATGCTCACAAATTCTTTAGACATAAAGTAATAAAACTAAGTTCCTCAGTTCCCAACTTCCAATCATACCTATGATAGCAGTGTTTTCATAAAACAGCAATTTTTGAAGTTATAACCATCACAGTCATAAAAGCGCACAAGAGGAGCCATACACAGCAGAGACAAAGAAACATGCATTTAGGATGCAAACCAGTAGAGTTATTCCAAGTACATCTTTCATGGCAAAACATGACAACAAATGAGAAGATATCCTAGGATATTGATGCATCTACCAAAAGGCCATCATTCAAATAGGGCCTCTTGATCAAAGAGGTGGAATATAGAAACGGCAAGGGCGGCAAAGGCATGAAACAGGAAGCATAACGGTAAAGTCCCGAGCTGTCCACAAAGAACTGTGGAGAGGGGAACGGAACAATGATATCCTACACCAAACTGCAGCTACAACTACCAAACTGCAAACACAAAGACCTCAATCTTTATGATTGCGGGGCCAAAACTTTGACAGAGAAGAATGGTGATTAGTCAGGAAATACAAGAGGCACAGAAAGATAAGTCAGAGGATATGCCCAACCAAAAGAGGAAGGAAATTCGGAAAAATAGCAAAAAAACCCCTAAAACCCAATGAAAGGATAGTTAGTCAGTTAAGAACAAAATAAAATAAAAAAAAAATCTAAAGCACCATTAATAAAAGGAAAATAATCAGCTAGGTTGCAGAATTGCAGAAAAGGATTTGGGAATTAAACTGAACCAGAAGCTGAACATACGTAACACTGTTGTTAAAAAAAAAAGCCACAAGAAAACTATCAGTCTGGTATGTTTTAAAAGGTGTGGTGTATTAAACCAGGAGTAGTCCACATAATTCAGCGATGGTGATGACAAAATTGAAGTAACATGTCCAGCCTATGTTCTACACTAGAAGTTTAGAAAATGTCTGTAGATTGCAAAACAAACAGGGCATTTAGATATCAAGACAAAGAATTTGAAGGAACTGGGCTCATTCAGTCAACAGAAAACAGGAAAAACGTAAGCCTGCAAACATAAATACTCAAGAACAATGCTACCAGCTGCTGAAACGTAGGTCGTAAATAGAAAACTAGATAAAGCACTAACTCTGATTAATCAGAGGCTGTGAAATGAATTTCAATGCAAATTTTTAGGAAAACCCAGCAGTGTTTCTCTCAGGTATGCCTAGATATACTTAGCTCTTTCAGATCAGAGCCATGTAACTAGAAGACCTCCATAATTCCCCCCTAGTAGTGAACTTCCTCAAATTGCTTGCAGCGTTTATAACCCACACTAAACTGACATCAGGACAGTGCAGAGGATCCAGGATGTCCACAAGCCAGTACCATTTAGTGGAGAAAGGTTTGTTGTTTTTGTTTTGTTTTGTTTGTTTTAAATTTAAAAGATGACCCAAGAGACTCTGAATTCCAGTCACACTCTGCCACACAGAATTCTGGGCACGGTCAGTCATTCTCTGACTCATGGTCCATCTGTAAACAGAACTTTTGTGTTTTATGGAGAGGAGAAATTCAGTGATGAACACATAGTTAGTCATCGAAATCATAAGCAGAATAAAAAGACTACATAATACATAATATCTGTAATATGTAACAATATGAAATAATATGTATTTATTCCTGTTTGCTTAAGCAAACAGAAGTTCTATATGCATCTTTTTCTTGATAATACCATATCACCACAAGGCATTTATAAATTTTTAATCTAAAAATGTGCATTCATTTTTGAATGTGCTGCATACTTTATTTATTTAACACTGTTTGAATTTGCTCATCTTTCACTATTTTGAAGACAAGCTGTTCCTAAGTAAAACATGTCGCATAATAGGACACTTCAAATCATAAGGAGCAATGGTTTTAAACTAAGGGAGGGCAGATTTAGACTGGATTTAAGAAAGAAATTTTTTACAATGAGGGTGGTGAGGCACTGGAACAGGTTGCCCAGAGAGGTAGTGGAGGCCCCATCCCTGGAAACATTCAAGGTCAGGTTGCATGGCGCTCTGAGCAACCTGATCTAGTTAAAGATGTCCCTGCTCTTGCAGGGGGGCTGGACTAGATGACCTGTAAAGGTCCCTGTCAATCCAAAGCATTCTATGATTCTATAATGTCTGAAAATTGTCGTTTGGATGAGGTCCTTAGGGACACGGTGTAGTGGTGGTCTTGGTAGTGTTAGGTTTACAGCTGGACATGATGATCTTAAAGGCGTTTTCCAACCTATACGATTCTGTGATTCTGTGAAAATAATTTAAGACTCAAAGTATATTAAATGAGGCACTTACAAAAAAAGGAATGTATTCATAAAAAGCCGTATTACAGGAAGGAAAAAAAAAAGCAACTCAAACTTCCACACTTGGTGGCTGGTTTGCAGAAGTCCCCAATAGCAAAAATGTAACTATCAAATTTGGCGATGAAATATTTTAGCATATCTGAAGTTAGACCTACAGATAATACTTTGACGATTAATCACAGAATTGTATAGGTTGGAAAAGACCTTTAAGATCATCAAGTCCAACCATAAACCTAACACTACCAAGACCACCACTACACCATGTCCCTAAGCACCTCATCCAAACGTCTTTTAAATACCTCCAGGGATGGTGACTCAACCACTTCCCTGGGCAGCCTGTTCCAATGCTTGACAACCCTTTCAGTGAAGAAAAATTTCCTAATATCCAGTCTAAACCTCCCCTGGTGCAACTTGAGGCCATTTCCTCTCGTCCTATCACTTGTTACCTGGGAGAAGAGACCGACCCCCACCTCTCTACAACCTCCTTTCAGGTAGTTGTAGAGAGCAATAAGGTCTCCCCTCAGCCTCCTTTTCTCCAGGCTAAACAACCCCAGTTCCCTCAGCCGCTCCTCATCAGACTTCTGCTCCAGACCCTTCACCAGCTTCGTTGCCCTTCTTTGGACACGTTCCAGCACCTCAATGTCTCTCTTGTAGTGAGGGGCCCACTTTTAAGTATTGAAAATAATAATAAAGCAAGAGTAGGCATTAGGTTTAGAGCCTAAACATCAGAAGTTTGGTTTCCAGATACTAAATAAAAGCGTTAAAAAGAAATACACATTTACACATTTACGTTTTTTCAGAGAGCCTAAATCTTTGCAAGACTAAGAAGTGATACAAGGACATCAACGACAGGAAAACTAAAACAGGAAGAAAAAAAGCTGAGAAGAAAACAGAACAGAGCAACTATTTACATTACAAAGAAAAATATCAATTATACCTGAAATATTAAAGTTTATGGTTGATGCAATTGTTTAGAAAGTAATGGCAAGTATTCATTTAAATGAAGTTGCCTATCAAAAATAAATAAATAAATGGACAGACCTGGATATTTCAAGTAATAACAGTTTCACAGAGTTCAAAATAACATGACAGGCTAAAAAAAATTGGTTTAGGCGATATAGTATTTTATTTTAGAAGGTATTTAAGTGGGACAATATTTGAAATGTTACTTTTGATAGGTAATAAAGAAGCATTGACTTCAAATATTTCAAATTTACACACTGATCTTTAAAAAAGTGACACTTCACCTCAAGACCTGATAGACTGTATCCTTAAACATCCATTTAAGGAAAGAACAGCTGTACTAAAATCAGTGACATACTATGAAAAAAGCATTGCTATTACAGTTGGAAGTATGTCTCCTGACTTAAATAGTAAATTAGTACAAAATATACAACAAACTTATGGATATTGTCTTCACATGGCAAAACTCAGAACACTCACTTTTTAAGATGAAAGTAGGTTTATGTTTATTTCCTCCACCCCACCTCCTTGCCTCAGACAGGAGCATTTTGGTAACAATGGAATTACTGCAGTTAAACCAGTTGTCACAAAAAAGTGGTCACAAGTGAGTAAAAACTCCCAAAATGCTCTGCCTCACTTTTGCTATGGCTTCACTTCAACTGTAATAAAAGATACCAAACTGTTCTCTGAAAAGCGTGGTGGGTCAATTTGATTTTTGAAATAGATTTTTAAGTTTTATTGTATTTTATTTTTAAGTTTGGGACAGCAACTGAACTGCTCGAAAACAAGTTTGAAAACATTTAACTGGCAAAGTCAGCACTGCAAATAAATCAGAATCCCCCCATTCTGGGTAACTACCTGAGAAGACGACAGAGATATAACACACTGGAAAGTAATCTTGGAAAGCAATGACTTGGAATTTCAATGGACAAGCTAGATAAGTAAGTTTCAGCAATCTGCTGTGAAAAAATGGATAAATCTTTGACTGCACGGATCTTATCAAGCTATCTTTCCTTCTGTATACAATAGTGGTAAGACTGATGCTAGAACCAGAACTTTCTGCATCACTATACATTTGAAGGGATGCTGCAAACAAAGTCAAAACCTTGGCTTCAGGGCCTATGAGATGTCTTTTACAAAGAGATTTGCCTAAATAAAAAGATGATCAAGAAACTAATCAAATAACATCGCCTTCAAAGGGGAACACCACCAAGCAACTAAAATGCTTCTAAAAATATATAGGTATTACCAAAACTAAAGGTAACAGTTTGTCCAGCTCCATCTTCCAACTAGAAATAAGACTGAGTTTTAAAAATAAAGGTGACTAACCCTTTGATACTAATTTCCAGGAAGGAATGCTTTCTAATCCTTGGTACCTTCAAAATCAAGACTGGATGATTTTCCTGGAAGATATGCCAGTATTTTGATTTCTGTGGATCTTTATATTCTGTTTGCTCACCAAGGTGTTTATCTGAGTATAACAGATTCATTGTCTCAATGACACAAAATGGTCAAGCAAGATGATCTAGTAGCACTTTTTGGCCTTAAAATGAAAGACTTACAGTATGCAACCACAAAATTGCTTGTACCACAGTTCAGAAACTAAGATGGTTAATTTCCCGTTTCAAGGCAGATGTGAATTACTTGGTTCATTATTCTTTTTCCTACCCAAATTCTCTCCCTCTTTCAATTTCTTCTTTTGAAACATGTAGGATCCAGGAGTTTGACTTAGCATATTTTTTTTCACATCAAATTAGTCATCTACTCTAAAATTAAAATAAGTAAAAAAAAAAAGTTGGGCCAGTAAAAAAAGTATTTTTTGATTCTACTAATGCAAGCCACATTAGCAATAACATGTAAAATATCAGCCAGAAAACCTAAATATACTAATTGTCTATTTTTACAAGTACACCAAAGATATTAATTTAATTTGAGCACAAAAAGTTTAAAGCTCCTCATCAGAAACAAACAGGAAAAAAAAAAATCTGATTTGAAAGCAAATTTAATTCAAGTATAAAAGCATTGAGAATCCTAGCCTTTCTTATTCAAAAAAGAAAATATTATCCTCTTTTAGTTTTGGAATCAAAACCAAAACCCGAAACAAATGTAACTATAATTATATTTGTGGCAACTACAACAGCATATATAGATATGAGAAAGTTTCTGCATCCAATACACTATTATCTAAGCATCAGCATTGCATCATCACAATCATCCACACATCCACACCATCTTAGCAGGTATTGCAACTCTTATGTACTATCATGAACAAGTATTCCTTTATTTCTAAATGCTTTTGTTAGTATCTTACCCCACTCTGTTCCATCTCCTGAACTTCGAGCTTCTCCAGCTCCCTCACCGTCTTCAGCTGTCACTAAAAAATCAAATTCTTTCAAAGCTTCTTCAGTATCAGGGTCATCTGTAAGGTCAGCAGCTAAACCTTCATTACCAATCTGCAAGCAGATAAACATTTTTCTGCATTTGAATCATGAACAGTTTTTTCTACTCAAATATTTAGGTTAGAAGTGATATAGATTACTCTCACTGAGTACATGGTTGCAGGGGAAAACATTTTTCAACATGAAAAGCAGAAAAAGACACTTAGATATAGTCAGATCTAGAGCTGCTTATAAAAAAAAAAAAAAAGGAGCAAGCAGCGCAGTCTAGTGATCATTAGGAAATAAAAAGAATCCTGACACTAGGTTTAGCAACAAAAACAGTCCCATACATCCCAGTCTTCATTTTTTATTTAAAACACATCAATTGGAAAATTTTGTTGATTTTCTTGCAATATCAATAGCTCTGCAGAGAAGCTTTACAAACCAACTGTGTTTTCTACTGGTCCAGAAGCCTTTTTTCCCTTTTGCTTTCCAGTTCTATTTCAGTGTTAAGCATAAGCTTGGAAAATATGGTATTTTCAGAAAAGTGTCTTTCTACTAGTTCTACCACACCTTCACCTTAAACAAAACAAACAAACCCCCTACCGAGGCATCAGTGAAAAATCTTCTTTCATTCTACAGCCAAAGAAAATTTCCACATGGGGTTATGCTATGTTTCTATGACTTGCACAATATTCTTAAACTTTTGCAGAAAGAGACAATTTTTACAAAGATAACTATAAATGATCCTTCTACTTTCTATAAAAAACAAGCTTTGTCAAGAGTCAAAAAATGAGTGTAATATCTTCGTATGTGCTTGGAGACTTACTTATTAAATAACCTTTTTATCAGACTATCTAGTGCCTTAGAACAAAAAAGATTCAACCAATTGCTTGGTTAATCTATTTACCAGAAGTACAAGTTAATACCAAAGGTATGGTGGAAAACCCTTCCTGACAAGTCAAGTTGGGAGATTAAGACTTGCGTCAAGCTGAGCTAATGCTGCTAGCTATTTAAGAAAATTCAATGCAGCCAGAGGGGCCAGCATGCTACAGAATACTCTACTGAGCAAAAAGTAATAAAACTGTCAGTACACCGTTCATAAATCAACCACTTTACATAAAGAAATCCCAATGACAGGAAGACTCTTCCAGTACAGGAGAAAAAGAACTAAAAAGGAACAGTTAATATAGTCTATGCTACCTAGAAAGCTGCTCACAGAATGGAAAACTAAAGCAGAAAATAAAAAAGAGCAAAACTTAATTGAACCTTAAACAGAAAGTTACTGGAAACAAGTCTCTGCTAGGCTTTTAATATATTTAGTAAAAAGCTGCCTAAAAGGAAGTATTAAAAACGTACTTGGCATGGAACTGGTTCCCCCCCCCCCCCCTACATAATTTAGTTTCTTCTAAGGAATTGTCCCTACCTTCTCCAAAATTCAGAAAGGATGCCAATTGTATTGTGCTAAATTAGCCTCAAAGGGACTCAAAGTACGCAGAGAAGCTGAGATGGCCAAATCAGTTATCTCTTTCAGCAATTAATTCACATTTGCAAACACATTTTTAAGTTTTCAAGGTAATATTAAACCACCAAATTTATCAATAACGCATCTACTTATAATCCATTCAGATAATGAAGGTACAAACATCTTAGCATGACACATAATTATCTGGGAAAAAAGATTTCCCTTTTCAAAGGGAATTTCAGATCTCTATTAAAAAAAAAATTAAAAAAGGTCTTTTACTTTGTGTTTCTTATTTATCCGGTGCTTTTCTTTTCCTTCTGTAATATCTTCTATCATGTCACTCTCTTCTTCTTCATCACTATCATCTGCGTTTTCTAAGAAGTTAAATGTTTCGAGAACATCACCAGAATTCCTACATAAATAAAAACATTAACAGCGAATCCATTTTACTTGCTGAAGAGATTTTAGAAGATTAATCAGATTAAATGTAATTGCTACCTAACAGCTTAAGAGCTTTAAAATTAGCAAAACAACAAGAAATGGTTATGAAGAAGTTTCTACAGCTGCCCAGTTCCTTATTATAAAAGCACCACTCAACAGAATCTTTGCTTAAAACAACTCTAAAGTGCTTATATGACATAAATTCAGCTTCAATACACTGTCTATTTTCCTGTATAATATATATGTATAATATACATATATGTAATATAGATACATATGTTCCTATGTACAATCAATTTCAGTTAAGTTCATAATCATTTGTAGTCAGCTGCACTCACAGGTGTTGAGAGACTCTAGAGTTGAAAGTCCAATGTGAACTGACCAGTACATATCAATGACTAAGTAAAACATACTTAAACTTAATGCATTTCTTATCTTTTCACTTACCTTTTGATCTCCTGTCCCTTTTGTTTTGATGAAGGAGATTCACCCCCATTGAGGATTTGTTCTAAGTTCTTTGTCTCTACTGAACCATTTGGTTCTGAATTGGAGAGCCCAAGCAAAGACCTTACCCGCTGGGAGCGTACATCCAATATTGTATCTGTATAACCTACTTCCTGAAGGTATCTAGATGCATTAAGAGAAGAAAGAAAGGGGAAAGCATATTTGAGGGAAAAGGAAAGAAATTAGCATTGACTGTTAAAAACTAATGGCACTATTATATCATTTATGGAAAATAAGCTTCATCGCTATCCATCTGACATGGAAAACCTTACTCTATACTGCTTAAAGCTCAAGACTACGGAGTCCTGAAAAATGAACCACCATTTGTGCACCTCAATTACTCCGTTTCATAGAATAAACATATATACAGCTCCTCATACTTCAGGGAAAAGTTTGAATACACCAATATTCAACAATGTTACTTACTGTCTTAGTAACTGTCTGCCTTGCTTCCAGGTCAATTGGCTATTTTGAGGTACTGCAGGAACCTCCGTATCTTTGGTTTCTTCTGAAAGATACAGTGTCATTGTTGGGTGGGTTTTTTTGTTCTGGTTTTGTTTTGTGTTTTTTTTTTTTTTTTTTTAAGATAAATTTACTTTTTACAAGACACCAATAAAACTAAAAGCAAATCTTAAAAAAAGCTTTAAATTAGATGCAGTCTTATGCACTGTTTTTTAATTAAAAAATATTTTTTTCTAATTCTTTGCTGAAGCATCAAGCAACTAATTTAACAGAACAGAATCAGTTAAAAAATCCTGACCCCTTACATGCAGAAAGGGAACTAGAAAAATATTTAACTTGTACACAAAAGAAAACCTTGCCCTGATCAGCAGAAGTGCTACTGCTAAGAAAACAGGCTATAACTCTTTCACAAAGCAGAGATGCTTAGAAAGCAACATGGAAAATATAGTTAAAATAAGAGAAGCAATGACGTATATCAGCATTTGGAGAAAACAAACATGTCAAGTTTAAAACAAATTCCATCAATTTACTATCAACAATTAAAATCTAGACCCACTGCACTTCTACTATGGCAGAGACTATAAAACATGGTACAAACTAATAGTTTAAGGATTTTAACATCTAACTTATACTGCTTTTAAACACATATGAAAAATACCATCAAGCAAGAAATATGAATTATGATCTCTAGTTTCAACCGGGTATAAAAGACCCAAAATGTGGCAATTCTAAAGCAGAAAACAAACAAGCAAACCCCCCAAAAGGGGGGGGGGGGGTGGATACAAATATGTAGACCACAATTTTAAGGCACATTACACAAATACAGGCCAACAGTGCAACTTCCCAAAGACCTATATTTCAAGAGAGGCCACATGCAATTCTGCTTATTAAACAGTCCAATGTTGTTACAAAAAACCGCTTTCCTCTCTCTGCAATATTGTGAAGAGCAAAACTGTTATGATCAACTTTATAACTACATTACAAAATCAGATGCACCCCAGAGTACCAATAACGATAGCCTAATTTTTCTCTTAGGACTTTTTTCCTCGATTTAAGATAAAAACAGAAGCTCAACAACATTTTTTCCAGGCCAATGCAGTACAATTTTTTTTCTCATTCTTTAAAAACTAGCATCCTATTAAAGGACCAAAAACCAACAGTATTTCCTATGTTTATTCTGCACTTATGCTTTCCTTCTGGATGGATGGCACAATGGCAAAAAAATATTAAATCCTTCAAGAAGGGGTATTATAAGAAATAATGAGAAGCAGCAGCTAAATAAGGAATTGTGGAACTCTATTTAAAGCTTTCTTCGACATTCAGAGCACTTTCAAAAAAGGAAAGGTCAATTAATTTTGATTTTCCAGCTAAACAACATATACCCAATACCAAACCTTTCCTAGACACCTTCTCTATCACACACCTAAGGAGAGTGGGAGGAAGAGTGAAAGCTGCAGTAAACTGAACAGAGCAAGTCTAGAACAGTGTATAAACAGATTATACTAAAACAGGCTATTGTAAAAAAGTTACCTGATTCAAAAGTTGGCATTTTCAAGTCACCTTGGTTCAATTCTGTGCCATATTTTAATTTATGATATTTTGCCCTGAAAAAGTATGCAAATGTTTCAAATTAGCATATAATGCTTTTATCAACTCAAAACATTCTACTATTCCCATTTAAAACAACCATACTAACACAATACAATTTATCCAAATAAAACTGTTGCGATAATTATTGCATGATACAATTATTTCTAGTCTTTCAAGAACACAGTTTTGAGATAACCTTCTTAGAATTATTCACAATTATCAAATAACTTAAAGATGAGAGTTTAGTATGTTCTCCAAGAATGTGGGTTTTTTTCATGTGTGTCAGCTACTAAGAGAACCTTTCAAAAACCAGTAGGTTCACCTATTTAGCAGAGATTATGTTTTCAGTTGTAGCACTGTAATAGCTAAGTCAATCGCACTACGATGAATGAACCTCACATTTGGGATTCCTGCCTATTTGCCACCTTCAATTTGCACTTCAGTTTCTCCCCTGCTCTGTCTTTGCTTATGATAGAGATCTTTCCCTCTGAGGAACCATGTTACAGTGCTAGATTCCCTCATCACACGTATTCTCTTAATGATTTTCTCTTCCTCATTGACTGGAGGTTTAGCTTCCAATTCCTGCTCACTCCACCTATGCAAACATGCCTCACTCCTTCCCATCTCCTGATCTCTGATACCCTAACCTCTCCTTCTCCATCACTTTTTAAAAAAATCGGTCTTGGTGATACTATTTCCATGCAGGTATGCATGAGCCTTCAAAATCTCATTCTCTACCCAACCTGCCCATCAAAATGCCTTCAGCTCCCTTTACCTCCAGGAATATCACATGAACTACCTACACCTATATCCTGGAATTCTCTGACTTTATCCTAGACCTTTCACAATTTGACTTTTGCCTCACAGATCCTCTGCAAAAATACTCAATCTCAGGGAAAAGAGCTCTAGATGTTCTGCAGTAGAGCCAAGGTGAAAGATCTCTGTAAAAAAGTTAGCAGCCACATTTTAAAGAAGTCTCTATAAAATACAGCTGTCTTCATAATTCTAAATTAAACATTTGACCAAAGTTTTCAGAGTAACTGAACTATATCTAGCTTCCACCAATTTTAAAGATTACTCTCGAATATGAAACTTCGAGAACAGACACATAATGGAACACATGCTGGACAAAACCAAGGCTTTCCAACAAATTTGCTTCTCAAATGACTGAGCCACTGCTGCAAGTTTTTCCAAATAGAAGGTAAAATTTAATCTCAAATGCTGCCTGATATATTTGATGGTATAGAAGATTTTCTTCTGAATTATGGAAGTTTCTACTAACATTGCAATTAGGAAGGCTCATTAACAAACTGTCAGTAGATGGCACTATTGACCCTTTATAGCAAGATAAAATCCTGCATTTCATAGCAATTACATTGTAACTAAAAAACTGTAAGGCTCCTGAAGGCTAGGTATTTGTGTGACCTGAATCTAACTGACTGTCAATTAAATAGAATCATAATTTTTAAAATTATTTGTGAATATGTTTATATTTCATCCATGCACTAGTAAGACTCTCTACCCTAAGTGTTCTCTTTAAACTGAGACACAAAGCTTTGTTCCACATTGTAATAGGGCAGTGTTCCACCAAGCTTCCCAGGTAAAGTGTGCATATTATGATTTATATGCCCTATAAAGTACTGTACATTGGGGGGGGGGGGGGGGGGGGTTCCAACCAAAAAAACACCCCACCACAAAACAAAAAACCCAATAAAAATGAAAATAATTACGAAATTGTGAAGTTATTTAACTTAAGCTGACAAAATATTTTTGCTCAATTCATAATTGAAGCCAATAACGCACTGTAATTGAAAAGCCAACCTAAATTTGTTCAATTTAGAGCTGTGGCAAATACTATTTAGGAGCAGTTGTTCCATTTTGGAGCTACAATTTCAAAACATTAATTAAAATTCTGCTTTAATTGTTCATTAGAGAAGATAATGATGTATCTGATCTAAAATTATACCAATGACTAGCCACTACAAATAAGCCAAAACATTGCTGCATGTAATGAGATCAGTTATGTCTTCCACATCACATCTGATGCTCAACTTCAATTTTACAGTAAGAAATTAATCTTATTGAGTTCCAATAAACTATATATTTGCACACATATTCCTCTCCATATTGTCACACAAACAAGGGTAATTATTACATATCTTAAAAATCACTAACAAGCCACAGTGTTGTTGACAAGTCAGTGACGTTACTCCCCCACACTCCACAGTAACTCAATTCTACAACAGGCATCTTTTGAATCCTTTGAGTATTGACTTGCTATTCTTCCAAGGCTAGATTTCCATGAGTGAAAAAGTAGTAGTAGGAGAAACAATGCCCCAAGTTGATTTAACTGCTTGCTGCTATTTAACTGTTGAATCCTACCACTCAGTTGCAACGATATAAGCCAGCTCCAGTCCAAACCCCATGAAGTCAAAATATAGCCACAATTTTATGATCTCAGCAAGTCTTCATAATTTAAGCACAGCACTATGCTAATGAAGCTTGGAGTAGAGTGGCCTAGAGTACACAAGAGAAGAAATCTGGCTGGGTCTGCAAATCACCATAAAGGAATATCCACTAGCTACACACAAAATCCCATACATATAACTACTTAAGGCCTAATTTTATTACAAAAATTCATACAGAACTACCAAAATATTTAAGGACATTAAAATAATAAACAACATTTTACTTCTCTAAGACATTATCGCACCTGTTCCACACATACTTAGAGATAAATGCTAGAAATATCAAACTATTTTGTAACTACTACTGCATTTTATTTAATCTTACACACTGATGTCCTGTTTCATACCCTTTTTCTGAGAAATCACAACGGTCATCATTGTCTGAATGAGTTGGTTTCTGACTCCCTATAATGTGGTATTTCACTGCAAGAAACTTTTTGACAGCATCAGGGAGTGAGCAACAAAAGGAGGAGAAAGGGGATGGAGGGAATCAGGTGCAACACTGAAGATTGCTGTCAACAATTTTCAGATCTGAAATTCTCAGCATTTATTTTGCTTTGGGGCTGGTTTCTTTTCATTAGTTGTGATTCTTCGCTCAGAGGAACAATGGCAAAAAAAAAAAAGTTTATTATCCTGAACTCTTCATTCAGTACAACAACCAAGAAACTAACATACTATCATTCTTGGATGATTTACTGGCAAGTCAGTACCTGTGCTTACTTTCCTTACTCAATCCATCATACTTTCGCAATTAGAGGCCCTCAAAATACTGGGCATTTGTAGCAGAAAATAACAGAAAGCTTCCTCGTTGCCTCACACACATCCACCAATCAACCCCAGAGTTTCAGTTCCTGTTTTTAGCAATCTTCACGACAATTCTGGCTGGGACTTAAGCAAGGATTTTCCTCTTGAAAAGTATGCAGTTGGCCTGTACCCACTAGCCACAAGAACTAAAGCAAACTGTATGTTCCTGCTGTTCTGCTTCTGTTGTACATATGATTACAAGTTTCTTGTCCATCAGATGGATTTTGGAATTTCAAGGGAAATCAAACTACAAAGGCAGCTGCATTTCAGGGGGAAGCAGGAATGAGGTTTCACCAATGCCATTCATCTTCAAATTCTGCATTCTGTTATATGATGTCTTCACACTCCAGCTGTAATTAACTGCCTCTGATTTATCTCAATAAGTAGGCAATCCTAACAGCCTTATGGCGTGCATCTGCAGAAAGTCTCTATGTGCGGCACACGCAGTTTATTATTGCCAAAATAACCAAAATGTTTTCCTTCAACTTCAGAAAAGTTACTTATACCCAAGACACTTGGGTCTGCCATAACAGCACATTATTCCTTTGATATGTTCAATGTTCTTTAGCGTACATGCACCCCAACGCTTTGCATACTTTTCGTCTGCCTTGCATCCAGAGCAACTTGCACATTACCAGTACGATATAACAATGTCACTTTCAGTCTTACACTGTTTGGAAACCTTGAGTTACTTTCCATTTCAAGGACAGGGCTGAATGAAGAAACAGATCCTTTCTGCCTATTACTTCACCAGAAAACACATGATGGGCCAATACAGCTTTCTGTATGAACATACGCTATTTTCTGAAGCACCTTTACACTGGACACTTCACACAGAGGTATGTAGCCATCCTTGCCAAAACATTAGTTTTTAATATGAAACCAACTAATCAAAGTTGTTTCTGTACTAGTCACTTACTCATACTAATTCATAACGTAAAATACATTTAGACATACATACTCTTGGACAACAAACTTAAAAATGTCCACATGAAGCCTCACTACACTTTGCTACAAAATTTTAAGTTTACTCTGGCAGCAATGTTCCCCTCAAATCAAAATAAACTATAAAGGCTACCTATTTTGTTCCCTGATCCTCAAGATATTTACACTGTTGGATTCAGCTACTTTTTAAGAGCAAGGAAAATTAAATGTAAGAATTGAGTCCACTACTAAAAGTACAGGCACATGACAAGATTTTCCTAGCGTTTTTGCAAAATTAACTACTAATATTGGTCAAATGAAGTAGCCAGGCAACACAAGAGCATGTAGATTTGAAGGACATGAGTCTGCATGGATTGAATGGAATTTTAATTTTTAAAGCATTACATTAATGCTACAGAAAATGTGCCTACTGAGACTAGAAATTCTAGTATCTACCACATGAAAAAACAAGACTTCAAAATGTAATACTAATTTTTAAAGGATTCTGTTCTGCCACAAAGTATAGTTTTCATCATGCAACATATACAAAATAGTTGTAGGGAATCAAGAGAACAGTATTTTTCAACCTTTCAAGTTTAATACCACTGAAGAGCAGGTAAAAGTATACTAATAAGGTATAAACGTTTTTGGAACGTTTATTCTTACTAAGCATACCATTACTCTAACTCGGAAAAGGGAAACTGTCCAATTTCAACTTTCTGTGTTTAAGACACGAGTCCAAACAATTTTGAAAGTTTTGCAACTTTTTATTATAGCAGACACCAAAGTTTATCAGAAAACGTAGTATAAAGATGACCAACCATAAAGACAGTTTACATAATGTGATGGAACTTTTAGTCTGCAGAGTATTCCAGGTCAGATAAAAGCTGAACAATTTGTATACCTACCTTTCTTGTTTTAATGCATATTCTAACATTTTTATTCTTCTCACTAAATCTTTCTTCAAATTTTCTTGACCCTTTCTTTCCCCTTGTAAAAACGCTATCCGAGCCTGAAAACACAAAAAAACCAAAAGATAATGGATTTTATTCCATACTGTTCCCAAAACAATGAAGTCTAGCACTGAAGGAAAAAAAAAAAAAAAAAAAAGAAGAAACTGTTTTGCATTAATCACTTCAGTCAGTCATTAACAACAAAAATATTTCTGCACTAGAGACCGAGTATTATTTTCTGTTCATAAATGTTGGGGATTTTGCTTTGAAATAAAGGTATTAAAGTTAGTATAGTAACTCTAAAAGAAGGCACAAACAGCAATCATATGAAGCATTTTAATATATGCACACATTTTTTTCCTTATGGCACTGTCAGCATAAATTGTTATACATTTTCTTCCAAACCCAAAGCTATATTAAAACAGGTACACAGCATACTTTTAAGTAATTTAGTTTTTAATGACAGTATATTGAAAAGATTAAGAAAGGGATACATGAATTAAAATACAGAATTTACAAATCCATTATACAGGAAACAACTATATTTTATGGATTCACATTTTACTTACTACTGAAGACAGCTGAAGGTTAGAGTATCACAGGAGAATTGGGTTTAGTGTCCTGTTCTATATGGAGAAAAATGCATTTTTTTAAAAGCATCTACCCACCTAACTTACATCATACTAACATCACTCACCTAACTAACATCATACTACCCACCTAACTTACAAAAAAGCAATGAAGCTTCCTACTTGCCTGCTAACCTAGTAGATAACTAAATTCAGTAGAACATACAAGCTATCTCAACTAGTGCAAAAGGTCTAGTGGAAAACTTTGAAGTAGCTGAAAAATAAAGCTAGTAAGTCTGTTGAAAAAAATAGTAGTCTCTTCACTACAAAGTGAAAGGGCTTATATTTTGTCTTTTGCAAGCCAAAATCCTAGGGAAGACAAGGGAATTTGCAGATGTGAATACAAAATTTAAACAGTTAACAATATTACTGGATTTGCCATCATTACAGGAAACCACAAACTCATTTGTCCTCATTATGACTTTAAATTGACTGAAGTCATTGTGCAGCTAATTCAAGACAAGATTCAATATAAAATTTTCTTGGAAGAGGGATTAAAAAAATAGAATAAGGAGAGTAAAGTAGAGACCACATTGCTCTACAGAGCTTAAGATCAACAACACAATTTCATTACTAAAGGAGGCACAATTAAAAAAAAAAAAAAAAAGCAGAGCTATAATCAGCCCCTAATCTATCCTTGAAGATTTTTTTAAAGGGAGTGGTTGTACACTTTCATTACTCTCAGCAGTTAGAGCGTGAAACAGTCTAACCAGGAGGATAGCATTCTTACATTGCTCCTTTCTCAGGACTAAGTGATACCGCCATATAAAACTTCACACATCAGCCCTGATTTTAGCCCCTCTGGCCTTATGCTCAATGGTAAACCAAATTAAAATGTGTTCTTCTACCTCGCATTTGCTAACTAATGATTTAATCAATTAAAATTTAAAATCCTAGTAAGAACAAGACAGTTACAAGTATTTCAGTTAAAAGTCTGTCATGAAAGCGCTCTCAACTAACCACTGCCACTTAGTGAGAAAAAGTAATGCACCAAACAGTGCATGGTAACAGAGAAGAAAAAACACCCAGAGTTTGTCATGCATTTTTGAAATACAGATATTTCAAGATAAAAATGTAGAGACCAAGATCCAGAATCAGCTATTTTAAATAGTGGGCTCCCAATAGAAGGGGACAGAGGAAGTTGAGCAAACCCAACAACTATACTTAACTGCAGTTGTTACTTAGATTCTAAAAAAATACTATAAAACTGACTCTAATCCAATAGAAAGTTAACAGCCTTCTGGAGAAAACTACAATTATACATAATTTGCACTCCTCTAGTATCTATAGGCAGCAAATGACCAGACAATTTCACAAGCCCAACTTGTTATCCCAATTTTCACTAGTCAAGGACAAGACAACAAAAAGCAAACAGTGTCCTTGCACATAAATACAAAAGCACACATAAAATAGTTACAGAAGTAGGGTTTTTTTTTAAAAAGTAATATATTACATGCACATATGCACAACACCATACTTCAAACATTTGGAAGCTACTGCACGGAGACTCTTTTTACAAAAATAAAACCAGAACTAAATACTTTGATAATTATCATCTAAGGAAGGTTATGAAAGCTCTTATGCTCTTTGACTTGAAAGCAGTACTCAACTCTTTCCAAAACTCAGGTCTTCTGTAAGTGACAGTCTTCTCCCCTTCTATTAGTCTTCTTTCATTGCGCAGCACCCTTTTATAACTATTTGACAAATCCTAGTTGCCAGCTGCAACTGTTGGGCCTTAATTTCATCCTCTGTTTGCTGATAATGGAGAGGAAAATAATACAGCTGTGATCATACACACAGAGAGGCATCTGCCTCCTAAGTGCTCACAGCCAAACTATTTCCTTCTTCTGGAGTACTTGGCCAAGCAGAATCAAGTCTCCGTATTTACTAGGTATTGCCTAGATGTCATACTTTTCAACTAGACAGGTTAATGAGCTAAGGATTTTGAGAATCTATATAGTACAGAAATAACGTTATAAAAATAGAAACAAACAAAACAAAAAAATCCACCCTACAAAAAAGCCCTCAAAAATATTCTGTACAACAGTATTTATAACAATCTTCACAGGGTCCAAAAGGTTGAACAGAAAGGTTGCCACACAAGAATGCACTTTGTAGTTGGGTTTTTGACATTTTTGTCAATAGCAGCAGACTTCTTTTAGCATCACTTTCTGTAATGGCTTGTATACGCATTTGATTGATTTTAGGGATTTTTTTTTTCTCCACTGTAACTGTCACGTGGCTAAAACCTAACAAGTTATCTATGCAGAAGTTAAGAGCTTGATCTTTAGAAATATGGAAAAATCAATTTACACTTTAGGAACACTTAGTCATCAAGACCCTCAATACAAAACCAAGAATAAGATCACTGCAGATTTGCTGTATAAATTACATTAATCAACCTGCTTCCTTAAGTCTTGAACTGAGAAGTAAGGGGTGTCAAAACTATCACTTGACATATTGCATGACTATGAGCCCTAAGAATTAACACAGAATTTCCCAACACCAACTTTTTTGAAAAGCAGTAAATCCTGGGTTCAATAAAAACAGATAAAGTAAACAGATCAGCCTCCCCCAGGGTTGTTGTACTAACTTGGGTTCCATACACAAAGACAAATCCTTAAGAAATGCTCTCTACGTAATACAACTTTCTCAGTCCTTAGGTATTCCTTTCCTTTGAAATAGTTCTCAGGAGAGGGAGATTTGATACGATTTATAACTATACTGATGATTAAAGATTGACTAGCACTAAAATTGGGAAACAAAATGGCACAGAACAATTTGGTACTCACCTTCCCTCCCTCCCAGTTACGACAGAATTCTTCCCATTGTGTTAAACCAATTTGTAAGTCCCCAGGCTGATAGTAAGAGGAGCAATCCTCCTCCTCCTCCTATTTCTGTTCCCTCTACTATGCTGACTTAGCTGCTTCTGCTGCCACACATTAAGCCTACTGAGGAAATAATTCTATTTATTTTTCATTCAGTTCTGAATTACATCAGTTTCCTGATCCGACTCTGCATAGCCATGGGAGTACTTAGGCTGGCACAAGGGATGCAAACAGGATACCAAAGTAACAGCTCATTTCAGTGACAACATGGTCTTAGATCAGCCTAAACTGACCGTTATATCATAACCTGCATGTCCAGGGCACAAGAGTTGCAAAAACAAGACAAGAGAGATTAAGAAAGTCAAATACAAGACAAGCCCTAACTCTTTTGAATTACAAATTCAATCAAAATGTATTTTTAAAAGTATATTAGCAAGACCATTTCTTAAGGGAGAGAAAACATGTTATTTTTGAGCACATGTATAAAACACTAGTTCTGTAAACAAAAATATGGCCTCCCATGGCTTTAAAAAAATCCAGCTGAATTTAGTTATGTACAGATTCTGTTAGAATATTTTCCCCACAGACAGGGTTATGCTTCAGACTCTTCAAACAACCTCAACCAGGAGCCTCTTTTTCAGGGTAGATTCCTCCTCTTCTACCAGCCTGTCCACTTTCATATTTACAGTATTTTCATGGATCTCTGAGATCCACTATCTTTCTACAAAATTCAGTGACACCTGATAACTCTGGTCTCCCTCTACACCTTAGCCCTCAGCTGTAAATAAGAGTACCACCACAGGAACTTACCCAGTTTTCTTATGAAAGTGAATTCGGGGAGATCTGAGAAGCAGTTAGTGACAGATACTTTGTATTTGTGCAAGGATGCATGAAATAATGCCTGAAACTAGGCAAGACAGAATACAAGGATAAAAAGAACTACTGAACAGCTACTTGAATAGTATGGATCCCACAAAAAAGAATTGTCTGAGGTTAAGTAACTACAGAATGCACATATAGAGGGGGACAAATAAAAATTCTAACACCTAATATTCTAGACTTTGTAAACTTAATATTGTTTTAATGGCATGTTGCGTTTCAGACATACATTCACTACATTTTGTAGTTGGAAAGGGTTTTATCTTTTAAATACGAAGTCTGACCATGTGCAAACCAGGCAATAGTCTTTCGCCCAACAAACTCCAAGATCTCAAATAAGAAACTGAAGTTTTACTTATTTCTACCTTTCAAGGAAATCACCGATTACACTGATACTCCACATCCCTAGCATGCAATTACACTGCTTGATCAAAGTGTAACAGAAGATTTAAAGTAGTTTACTAGAGAACTTCCACGTAACTTTAAATTATTAAAAATATGGCATTTCACATATAAGTTGATAAATCCAAATTCAAAGAAAAAATATTTTCTGGGAACAAAATGAGGGGGTTTTTTGCCCCTTCTTTTTAAAGGTCCGAAAGGTCCTAAAACTTCAGAATTATTGCTCTACTTTTCATATAGCATTACCCATAATAGCAGCATTCATATTAAAACTGCATTTTATTGCCTCAATTGCATAGAAAAGCCTGACTTAATGACAACCTTTACATTGATCAAACATATTTCTCTTGGCCATTGAGGACAAAGAAGGGAAGTTATTACAGCATTTTGGGCAGGTAAAATTGCATATGCAACCTAAAGGTTATATAATAACTACATACAGGATTTCACAGACTTATTTTATTAATAAATCCTGCTATGCAGTATTTGAAATATTTGTCCAACATCTCAAACCTAGCAAAACATATCAAAGGGAAAAAGAGGCATGAAACTTGAATGGTAAAGCATGTAAGACTGATTAAAGGACTTACCTTATGCTGTTGAAACACTAACACTTTCCTGTACAAGTTAAACAATCAAACTCTAATGGATTTAGCAATACAGGAACGCACTCAGTAAGTGAGTATACTTTCTTTCTATTTCAGTTGTAAACATCGTTAACTCTCAGACTCTGGAAGTGTATTTTGAAAAAATTCAACAGTATGTAAAGCAATGCCAGCTGCAAGGCAATGCTTGTGTTTTGTTTTTCTAAAGTCCATTCAGACTTCTAGAAGGAAGGAAGGAAAAGCCTGCAGTATTTTTGAAAGAAATGTAATACACTGAAGCAACTTGAATATACATACCCAGTGCACACATAAATGTGTGTTTATCCTACTAGGGCATGTCACAAAACACAAAACAATAGTAAGATTTTTTTTTTTTAACATTCTGTTTTAATCACAAGATTATTGTCACACAAAAAGTCTAACCTAATCTTCATTTTTAGATGTTTATTATGCCACAGATGAAGCAGAACACTGTTTTGGAAAACTAAAAAATAGTGGGGAGGTGGAAGATTTGACTCATAACAGTAATTTAAGAGCGGACACACCTGTGTAGCTACTAATGTTCTAGTTCCCATTCACAAAAGGGAAACTGAACATTAGAGGAGAAGCCTTCACCTTTAGTTTTCAACACACACAGTCTGAAACTTCATCGCATTCAGAACATCTAAACCATCACACATGTAAAAAGCATGAAGCATGTAGAAGAGTTTTAGTGTATCCTTACAGACCTGATTATGTCTAGACATGCATTACAATTAACCCTTCAGCTGCCAACTGAGGAGTGGAAAAAAGATACCTTGACTACTTTAAATAAATATATATATATATATATAAAAAAATAAAAATCAATCTTTATTTTACAAATTAAAGTCTCAAGCAAGATTCTCTCTCTAGTAAGCTGTGCAGTGAGACAGGTGTCACTTGTCATACCAGGATCATACATGTTTCAAAGACATACCACTTTAAATTATTTAAAAAATAATTGGAAGATGTAAAAAAATTAGAAACACCAGCTCTCATACGTTAACAGAAAACCTTTACTTCATAAAATAAGTCCAGGTTAAAGATGTGGAAAAAAAGATTTCAACAACTAGTTAAGACTAGTGTACATCTGAACAACATTTGCAAATAAAGACAATTTTCTGTGGAACCTTATGAACAGCCAGTTAAACATCAGGTCAGTAACTACTACATTTAAAGTAGCAATGGTATTAAGATGTTACCTGAAGGTTCCCGTTTTTATAGATCTTTTCCATTTGAGCTGATGATCATTTCTTGCTCCTCAATTTTTTCATCTGATCACTTTCTAAAAGTAATTCCTAACCACCAGAAAAGTGACATCTTTGAGCAACTGTCCCACAACAGTGGCAGACACAGGAAACCCAGCTAGCTCTAAGGAGCAATCTGGCAAGTTACATGACACAACTGACAGACACAAGAGAATTTACTTATCCATAAGTCCCCTTCAGTCCTGCAATGGGTATGGCAAAGCCCAGGCTTGCAAAACTCTCTCCTTCCCTGAATCTGTCCTTCCTCTTTTCCACTACCACCATATCACTGTCATTCAGAGTCAAAAGTTTGCTTCTTTTCACTACAGGGCCAAGTACTGTCAAGTTTCATCAGCTTCTTTGAACAACTTACGGAAAATCCAGCCTTCAATTTCCTCCTCTTCTATGCTAGGGTCAAACTTCTAAGTCACAACTTAAACTCAGTATAAGACTGCCTTCATTCTGCCGCTATTCCTTACCAGAATGTTTTCACGGAATAATTTTTTCTTGTGCTAGGATTTTTATAGCCACTCTCCTAACCAATATGGTATTTAGGAACACTAGAGTAACAACACTCGTACAACTCATGGCTGTGTTTTTAAAGACTAAGACCCTCTAAATTTCATGGTCTGGAAACTAAGTAAACCAATTGTCCATAGACTTCTATCCACTACACAGAAGCCAGCAGCAGGGAAAAAAAAAAGTCAATTGAGACTACAAGTCCAAAAAAAGTTAGAAGCCACTGAAAACGATGGATTCAAACTCCGTTACAAAGAGCATTCTCCTCAGAAACTAAAATATATGTGTCTAAGAATTGGAAACAAAATAAAACAATTTTTTTAGAATAACACATGTAAGTGCCTTCAAAGTTTATCATTCATTGACCATTCTTGTACTCAAGTGTTCTTTATGCAACAACAGGCTTCTAAAATTTTGTTTCAGTTAAAAACTTACAAAATACTGAGCACAGTTTAATTTATAAATAAGTTTTTCTTTTCAATTTCAGTCCCAGAGGCAATCCTTCAGAAAAGTAAGTTCCTGCCTAGGAATTTTCAAAAGAACTGTCATCTTCCTGGAAAAAGATTCTATTTATTCTATAAGACTGCATGATTACATTAACTTCAGGAAAAGTGAAATTAATCTGGTCACTATCATGAATATACTGTAAGAGAACTACTAAAATGCCCCATGTCACAGTGTCAGAATATCAGCCACTGCCCCTATATACCAGCTCTCCTTCTCCTCACACCTGACAATTTCTGCAGGCATTTTATTTTAGCATTATTAAAGACTCCTCCACTAGCAAATTTGCATTTTCCTTTGCACCTCACATGCAAATCATCAAGAACATCAGCAATCTAAGCAGACCCAAGATCCAGCAAATTTTAGCTGAAAGCCATTAAACAGCCATAATTATTTCTTAAATCAACTGACAGTTAACAGGAATGCTTGGAGGTACTAGATCACCTAACCAGACACGAATGCTCATTTTGACCTCAAAAAACCACTCACTCATTTTTACCTCCAAGTTATTCTATCTTCAAGAATATCAATATAATTCTACTGAGAAGTTACAATCTTTCCACTCAAACATAAAATTGAAAGCCGTCACTCAAGAAAACTAAATAGCCAAGAAAAACATAAGCAGCAGAAGTATTTCTTACTACTTATAAATACTGACTATTCTGTGAAGAGTCTGGATAGTATATTTCAACTGCATTCCTTTAGCAGGTTGAATAATCTATGAAACATGTTTGAACACAAGCTCCCAAGACTGAGGCAGTCATGTTTCTAATAGTAATTTAAGAAAGCTCTACAAACAAAAGTAAATTAAACTAAGTTCTCTTTACAATTAGTAAACATAAAGTATCCTCCTCAAGAAAGTATGTACTTCCTGAAGATCAAGTAATGTAAAATAAAACTAAGAATCCTACATCTATTTTCTTAACTGACTTGCTATGGGACTTTAATTTCAGATCAGTTCTTCCAATAAATAAAATAAGAATATTAGTGTTCATGTGTCTTTTACAGATAAAAGCTATTACGGACTGTTAAATAGTTTTACATATCAACATATGGTCACTTTCAATGGGACTAAAGAAAACTACAAGAACCTGAGTTATGCAGGTTAATCTGCCAATACATAGTCTGGTCAATGCCAAAATTTAACACAAAATACATCCTACATTCACCTCCAGTCAGCATTTCTTTATCAAACCACCTAGCAGGTCTCTGCCACAATATTCACAATAGCACAAACATGAAAGTTAGCTTTTGTTAATGCCCAAAATGGATTGCTGCTGAAAGCCTCTCACACACATTACCAAATGAAGAAAGGGAATTATACAAAGATGAAAAAAAAATTATAAAGAAATTTGGGAGGGTTTTAACACAGCAGAGCTTGAGAGCATCTACCCAAATGAATAAATTTCCTTAACAAGTCTTTCATGGGCCTAGTACTTTCACCATCAGGCAATTCACTGGGAATAAATAGACGACATAGTAAGTGTCCTATGTTTTTGCAGACTCAATACTACATTGTTTCTTTGCCACATACAGCAGCCAAAAATTAGTATTTCTTTCACAGATGAAAAGAAATTATTAGACTACCATTTGGTAAGAAATTATTGAAGTTTTGAATTTTTTAAATCAATTAAGTCATGGTATTTTCCAAATGTCTATGCTAGAAAAAACCCATACCACAATTGCAACACCAATGTCAAAAGCTCAACTCTTGCCAAAAATATCAGCTATCACCTGTAAGTGCTCCCTCCCTCAATTAACAAGACTGTATATAGTATTTCCTATGTTAACTTTCTATTTTGGAACATTTTGTACATTATTCCAGTTTGAAATGCTTAAGGGAAGCAAAGTTTGTAAGCAGTGTCTTCTCTTTGGACAAAATAATGAAAACAGACACAGACAAGCTTGTGGACAAGCCAGTGTTTTAATCACTTGAGAAATACTCTTGATCATCACAACTATGACACCACAGTACAGCAAGTATTTTGAAGACATTTAACATCATCACAGATGTCAGTTTATTCATGAAATGTTCTATGTAAAGTAATGCTAAAATAATCCCTAAAAATTTTTCACTCAACTTTGAAGTCTCTGAAGTACTTTTCTGCCCAGACTCAAACTCTCATATATATTTACCCATACCACAATAATCAGAGATTCAAAATAAACTGTTGAACATGCTTGTATCTTCTCTATATATTACTGAAACAGAGATATAAGGGTGCTACAGACAGGTCTGCAATTTACACACACCACTATGTAATGGTTCTAACTTATGGCACAAACTGATTGCAAAACAGAGACTAAAGTGCAGTGCAACCAGACCAATTGTAAGAGACCTTCTTAAAGAAAGGTCAGGATTATTTTGCAATTGCAAGTCTTAGAATTTACACTGCAAGGGTTCTGGTACATTTTCTTCCGATTTTAATTTTTCAAGAACAGCTTCTAGCCCTGGACAGGCATATTCAACAACCTACCAACAAACTACTAAACTACTGTACTTTGACACTGGCTATCAGTAATCTGATTACCCCTCTATTTTAGTTAATAAATGAAAAGATCATTGTCTTTCTTAGCAGAAACTAGCTATGTTGAGTACATTTCACATATTACAGTACAGATAGCGCTGGCTTCCTTTTCATTTAAGACAGCCATTCAATACTGTGAATGTGCAAGAGTAATCTACAGTACTGTCATGATCAAATTCCTGCTTACTACTGCAGTTTTCTCTGGAATTGGATTATAAAACACAAAGCCAAAGGAGTGATACTGAAAATAAGCAAACTATGCATTTGTGTGGCTGTATATACTTATATACATACACACATTTTACTGGAATTTAATTTGGAGAGTATGCTTTTTCTATCCAAAGTAGGCAATACATAGCACTTTTTATTTTCAATCATATAATTAAGAGATTCATGTGCAACTCAAAGCAAAGGTGCTGGAGACTTAGTTTTACAGAAAAGCAGTGCGGTCAACTAAAAATAAGTCTATAAATTCTCTGTCTTCCAGGAGGAAACCAACAGTCTTCTAGCTTCTCTAACAGGATAACTGGAGTTGGGGAACCTAGGAAAGCATGTTTTTGAACTAACAATGATGCAAATAAAACTGATTCAAAAGACAAGAAGATCAATTAAAGCAGTCTGACATTTAGATAGACCATATTTAATTCCGTTACCTTCATACTGAATCAAATGTTTGACTTAAGATTTAAAACAAACAAAAAACCCCAAACCAACAAAACAGAAAGAAAGAAATCCCCTAGCTCCTTCAGTAGCTTATTCCAAGGGTCCAGTTCTTCATTTAAGTATGATGCCTTAAGAAAAAGCATGGAAAGAACATATAAACTTAATAGCAGTAGATCAGACTACAGAGTAATAGATGGCTTATTTTGAATCCATTTATACTTCTTCTGTCTTCATGTAGAAAGGATTCATAATTTTTCTGTACAAAAATTATTTCGGTATGTTTTACACTTGTTGCCTGATTATTTCTCTGGCTGTTCTACAAAAAAAAACAAAACAAAAACCAAACCAAACAAAAAAAAACAAACCACCACACCAAAAAAACCCACCACACCAAAAAAAGCAGTTACTCAACTTCACACATATATGTCACACTATCTACTCCCCCCCATTGGGATAATTTTCTTTTTTTAAGGTGAAGTTCCAGTCTGCTGTGTCATACCCCTTAAACGAAACAATTTTCTACTTTAAATTAAAAAGCATCTGAATACGTCTAAAACCCAGGGAGGCACCTAATAAGGCTACCTCTCAGACTTCTTTTTGATTAGCCAACAAGACTGAATCCTAAATGGATCACTCTTCAAGATGTTATTCCCAGCCCTCAAATTGTTTTTATGTCAAATTTTCAGCATTCTTTTCAAAATTACTACTAAAGAATGGGACATTATATTGCAATGTTGACCTTGCCAGTTCTGCACAGATCACAAGACAGAAATCACTTCCCAATTTCTATATTTATAGCTCCCACTTATAAAGCCACAGATCATTCAGGGGTTTTATGAATTTCTTTTAGCAGGAAACTCACAGCAGTCCTGCAGGAAAGCAACGCAGCATGTTTGTTTCAGCACAAGTTCATCCTCAGATGCAGTTTCTCATTCTGTCATTACCACCTATATTTTCTACATTTCTCCTAAATGCATGAACCTTGCAAGTAACATCTTTTAAAAACCAAAAACTAGTTACACACCTCGGACCATTTCTATCTAAAAAGATTCACGTACAGTCTTTTAAACTGCTGGGCATTTTTTGGAACACATCTAAGCTAGTAAAAAAGTTTTCTTTCCAAGAAAGTCACCACTATAAACAGTAAGACTAATTATACACTGATGGTAACACCAAAACACAGTATTTGAATTTTATAAGATCAAAAATACCTTTACTGTCAGCATCATCATACTGGCACATTATTCTGTTAAGATGAAGTTACATTGTTAAGTTACACAGCTAGTAACAAAGTGCCACAGTTAGAGCTTCGTTAGACACTTAATACTAAACAGAACTAAGAATATTAAGCTCATTCTCTTTATTACTACTAGTAGTTGTAGTACAAGAGCACAGAAATCAGAGTGAAGTGGTACACTTAGTAGTGTGGCAGGTCCTTACAATCACGATACAGTGGAAAGGGAAGGAAAAATCACAATGTGGCAAACATCCTCAAGAATGTACATTTCCTTTCCAAAACCAGGAGCACCTATTTACTATTTAGGCATATAGAAGGGGAAAGTATAATCTGCAGCAGACTGTGAACACAGTGACCTGAACTGACCTAGACTGTTACAGTGATGAACACTCACATCAGTGTTCATCAGCTGCAGGTCAGTAACAAACATTCCCAAGGAACAGACAGAAGAAAGCAAAAACTACTAGTGTTAGAACTAGAATATAAGCAGCTATCTATATATACAAAAAAGAATACAGTGTTACAGAGCTTAAAGAGCTTGTGTCATTATGGCAATATTGACAATAACAAATTGAATACAATCAAGTTCATGGAAATAAAAGTTATGAAAAACAAAAGAGTAAGACAGTTAAGATACAAGCATATAACGTAAAGCGTTTTAAGGGAGGCATCACTGAAAGTTGACCAGGAAGTGGTATTTTGCACCTCCTAAATGTTAATCTAGCCTTCTGGCACAGAATAGTGCCAGTGCTTTCTAATTTACAGCAGTGCTCTCTAATTTACACCACTTTATCAGAGAGTTAACACAGCCAGTAGTCCTGCCTTCTACCAATTCAACTGTACCAATCTTGCTAAAGCTATGAAACAGAATAGGTCTTATAAAACTTGTAAGCATGTTAACATGTTCTCCTTGAATACTTCTGAGAGTTCTGTTTGCCAAAGCAGTATCTTTTCCTTTCCCAGGGTCTCAACGTGTATCCCAGGATTCTGTTCCTGCACCCCGGGGTCCGGGAGTTAAAGCCCCTTATCCTCAAAGAAAGCAAACAATTTTAGTTTCACAACTGTTGAATGCCAAGTGTTTTAAAGAGTTAAACTCATCTGGCTTGTTACCACTTCTTATTCTACTTTGATATACCGTGATATCTGAAACACAAGCAAATGTACTGAAGCCGTCTGCTGGTAAACTTAGTATCAAGCAAAAGATCATAGTATTCACCTGGAAAATTGTATTTTGACATAAAAAATTATTTTACACAGAAACAAACCATGGTTTTGAGTTAAATACTGGAATCAAACATTTTCCAGCTTCTTATAGTAGTCACTGGTATAAAGCCAAGAGGGGTTTGTTTTTTTTTTTTCTTCTAGAAGGAGCATTATAGGATCACCAACCACAAATTTGGTAGCAGTTAAGAAGTCACCATATTTTGGGTGAAGAGAAACCAAGGTGAGCAAATGGAATAAACTTTACAGCAAGCAACCCATTAAAAAAAAAAAGGTCAGAAAGAATTTCAGGCACTTGGAATCTCTGAGGTTCGTTCCCTATTTCAGAATCATTTAAATCAGCATTCAGAGAAGCACAGTGTTTCAGAACATTACAGCCAACAGATGCAGGATTTTTCAACACAAATATATACACAAACATGCACAATACCTTCAAAAAGGCTAAGAATGCACTCCATCTCTCAGTAACATTAAGTGGAATTTATCCTGAGCCTAGAAAAATTTATTTTTACCCGTTAATTGCCTAACAGCAGGTTACCTCTAATCAGCCATTTTTATAAAAATCCTATAGTGGCAGAAAAAACTACAGACTGCTTGAATTCACACTGTAGGTTCAGGACGGGCCCTGAAGAACAGCCAACTTTGTAATTAGCTCTTAATACCTGTTGGAATTGCACAGATGAAGGCAGAAGATATCATTAAACTTAATATACTGCTGAGCCATTACTCAGGATAATTAAAGAACAGTCTGAGTGACAAAAAATAACAATCAAATATGCAAACAAAGCTCTTGCAGGTCATACATTTGTTCTGAAGATTTCTCAAATCAGTGGAGGATCCAAGTTCTGTAGCCAGTCTCTTCATCAGTTAGGAAAAAGTGATCATTATCACTTTCTCCCAACTTTTTAAATGACAAAAGGATGAAGAACACCCACCACTATCTCAAAACCTACTTTTGGTGTGAAAGAAATTATTATACCACCAGATCCTTCACACCTCCCCCCCCCCAAATCCCCAAAGCAAGATTTCTCAAAGAGCAATTAAATATGCATAGGCGTGATGGCAATGAAACTAAGAAATAAAATACATCTCCAGTGCTTAAAAAAAAAAAAAAAAGTAATTCTTCACCAAGAGATGTTATATAACTTATCTGCCACATACTTTTAGGCTGTGTCTAAAAGAAAACCTCACCAGAGTAACTGTTGTGAAATAACAGTTCTGTGCACTGTGTAAGAGTGACTTTATTCCAAATAATTGTTTATGAAAGAGCAATTATTACACAGTAAAAACACTTTTATCCCAAGTGTTGATAGAAGGGAGTAATTTAGGAACAATATTCCAGAAAAAAATTACACAGCTACTATACTGATCAATATCTTCCTGTACATAAACCTCATTGCTATCCAGGTATTTCCTGTTCAATTTCTACATGGATCTTTATATAACTCCATGTCCTGCATTCTTTTCTTGTGTTTTGCCTCTATGAGGTAGATACTGCAAGAAAATTATATAGAAATGTTACAGATCTAAATCAACTGTTTAAAAAGTAAAATTGGAAGAATGGGGCATAAACAGAAAAGTGAGTGCGAAACACTGGGTTTTTTTATGATTAACATTCTAATCCTCTACATCCACAAACAGTATCTCAATTTTCTAGTGAAAGAAATGAAATATTAACAACGTACCTACCTTCTTTTCACAGGAGAAAATCTCCTTATTCCTATTTACCTCAAAATATGTCAAGAAATCTCCTTACTTCAAATTTGTGTGCGTATCTTTTAGCATAAGCTCTGCTATATAGCAGCCGCCTTTTAATTTACAATCAGGTCTTCTCTGCATAGGTTATTCATCCACAAAAAGGAAGCAGCTCTGCACATTTTCAATTTGGAAGTCTTGCAAAGAAGCCTGTGAGGAAGGCAGGATTTATCCATACACACAGAGAAGAACAGACTTTCAACCTTCAGTAAACAGGCACCTAAAGTTCTACCAGAGGCTATCTGCCTCTAACGCAGTTGACTAAACAGCTTATGGAAAGCCACAGTAGGGAAACCCTTGATTATGTCTAATTGCCCTCTACCCAAAATACACAGAACTCTCAATTCAGTGCTTTAAATTGCAAAAGGGACTTAACTCTACAAAATATGTAGCTGTTTTCACCATTAGCTTAGAAACATGATTAATGAACAGAAGTTTCTGGTTTTTAACTTCTATACGTACACTATTTTATACTGAAAAAAGTTTCATTACAACACAAAGGTATTAAATACTCAAAGATTTTGTTATGTGAATAAACATTATTTATTTGTACAAAGAGGTACTTCTGCACCCCTGCTACAGCAAGCACCTTAAGAGCTTGCACAAACAGAAGTTAGCCATTTCAGATGCATATATTACCCACACACTTCATGGCATTTACAAGTATCACAAATAAGAATGCTGATCAACTTTTTACAACCTATTTAACTTCATTTTGTTGTTGATCAAGTATCCTTTGTTGTCATTTTGTCAGTGTTAAGTATCCTTTCTTTTGTTTTGTTTTTTTTAAGGACGGCTTTAGTAGCTAGTTAAGCTTAATTTCATAATAAATACTGAGATACACTTGTAAGACCCAATGAAATAGCAGTTTATCAATTATGCATATTTTCCAACTTCAACCATCTAGAATGCAATCGATAAACAATGCATGTGGTTAAAATACACTGTGCATTTCACAACTGCAGCATCTGCATTTCCTGTCTGTAACCTTTGCATGTTCTATCACAATTAATGCCCATGATATCAATCAGGGTTTGTTATTCAAGCAAAACAGTATCAAAACAGCACTAAGTATATTTTCAAACAATCAAACCAAAGCATTTCAAAGCTACCTCATTGGTCATGAGAATATAAGAATGGCTATGTCTGGTCAGACCAACAGACCACCAACCTCAGTATGCCACTTCTAACCACAGGCAAACAGGCAGCTCCATAGCAATAGCATAAAAACAGAAGAATAAACCTCAGAAAACATTCCAAATCTCCAAAAACTTTTAAATCAAAGTATCCTGAGCCAGAGGTAGTATCTTAGAATTTAGACACTCCCAGGGATTTTTATTCCATTAACTCATCCAAACACATTTTGACCCAAGAACATCTAGCATCTACAATATCCTCCTGTACAAAATTCCACTAATTCCTGAAAAGTCGGGGTTTTTTTGAAAATACTTAATTTTAATTCATGCTTCCTAGCTGCTGACTGAGACACACTGATTCTTTCCTTAACAAAGACCATTCTACAACTCTCATAACTGCTTTCACTTCCAATCTATCATAAAAACTAATTATTTGCTTGCCACAAGCAAGGTGAAGTCTATGCTATCAGAAGAAATAATTGTTCCTCTAACTTTAAGACAGAAACATTCCCAACATTATCCCCCCTTCACACCTACAACAAACTAAACCAAGCTACATATAGCCAAATATTTCAGCAATTGATTCTTGCTACACTTTGTAAACACTGAAGCTTTGAAAAATGCTGAAACACTGCACAAGTGTGTCTACACTCTGAAAGTGGTCTCATCTCGTTCATTATACTAACACTTTTACATATGTTTACATATTTACAATTACATGTAAAGTACCTAATTTAGATACTCACTTCAAATCTGAAAGGTTCCCAGGAAGTTACACTTTTTTCTTTTTTTTTTTAGAAGAACATCCTATTGGGATGTAATTCTGCAATATTTATGAGGTTCCCAAAGTTCACAAAATTCCTTTAATGAGCTGCTCTCCACCTCCCAGAGGAAGGATTAAAAAAAAAAAAAGTATGCAAGTAAAATCTGAAATCTGCATTATTTTTTTAAAAACAAAAAAACAATTATGTAAAGAACACAAAATGTTGGATAACAAAATGCTCCCATAATGTCACTGAATAGTTGGGAAAAAGAGCATTTGTAAAATTAGATAAACTAGGAACTTCAGTTGTATGTCACTAAAGCTGTCATTTTATATGACAGAAAAATGTATTAACAACCATATTTATCTTTATGCACATTTGAGTTACTTAAAAGGATGCATACTGTTTATACTGAAATTGTACTACTTTGTTCTGAGTATTTATGTTTCTTAATTATTCTTCCTATTCATTAAAACATTTGGAAGTAGCACCTACTGTTAATTCTCTCTCAACACATTCTTGTGTGATTTTGAAGTATGAGAGAGTACTCAAATCTCATTTTCATCTAGTTCAGAAAACGTGAAGAAACTGCACAACTGAGACCTTTATTCCAGCCAAGCATTATCAGCCTGTAAGCCCCAAAAGAAAGTGGAACTCTATTCATTTTCCCCCAAAAGTTGCAAGTTTTCCTATGATACTCCTTTTTGACACAACTTTGTCTTCCTTCTCCGAAAGTTTCTGTAGTGCATCTCCAAAGTGTTTTCCCATCCATGTTTCTTTTTCTTTTATGAGACTACAGAGCCACTTACCTCCTAAAGGAAACAATTATTTCTAACAAATACGTAACATCCAACAATACAGACTTGCTGTAACTCCTCTGAAGTGCATAAACTTCTTAGAAAACAGGGACTGAATTTATCTCAGCATAACAGCTACTGACATCAAGGTCATTACATTGACAGATCAAAGTTGCAGTTACAATTACACAACATTGTTACAGTGAAAATCATCCTTTTAGTTCACAGAATAGAGAACAGATCCAGCCTATTACTTCAAGCCATCAACACACTATGCAAGGCCAGACTATTCCCCTTCAACACAGCAGTAAGTAAATGCTAAAAAAGTTAACTGCAGCAGACAGTACTACAAGTGAAAGGAAAAAAAGTGTACTATGGTTCAAGTACTGCACTCCCGATACTTGACATTTCTGTACTTGATAATGATTTGCACACAGAGATTTGGTAAATAATGACGCTGCTTCACTTGTGCACACAGACAGAACAGCCATGCACCTGAACAGCTGGAAAAGATAGTGTAAAATTATTAACATTTAAGATTCAAAGTCTGATGTGAACGTAGACTTAAGTCTACTAGTATAGGACTTCTTCAGATCCAAAGGGCTGAGACCCTTTGTCAGTCATTACGGCTCTGGTATAAACCCCAAGATGACCAAGTAACATGTACTCTAAATTCATTATAAAAATGTGGCCCATAGACAGGTAGCACAATAGAACAAGAAGTTCATTACAAGATCCAAGAAAGAATAAACTGTTACTGCAGTAACATCTCTTCCTTCACCATCACCCCTGTACACAAAGAGCACTTTTACTAGGGGTGGGCAACTCTTCCAGTCATTTGAACTATACAGGGGAAAAAAAAGGGGGTGGGTGGGGAAATCACTCAGGAGTCCCATTAATTTCATACCGCAGATATGGAAGTATCTTATTCTTTGGAAGAATAAAAGTCATAAATTCAGAACAGGTAAATAAAATCACACATATTGCTAAGTCATTTGGGTTTCACATACTTTTTATAAAGCATCATTTGGAAAGTTATGAAGTTAACTTAGAAAGAACTTGCGATTGCCAGCATGGAGAAACAATGTTTAGAGAGTTTACTGTCATGTTGAAAGAAGAAATTACCTGCATGAGGAGAACTGCATCTAAACAATCCAACTCTCATACTTCCATATTAATTATCTATTGTCATGCTACAGAATTTTTTTTTTCCTTTTAACCCAGGAGGCCTCAATCACCAAAAAACACACTTGTACATAGTATCACACAGATGAATAACACTTTCAGCAGCTTCAATGGACAGAACTGTTGTTTGGGGTCCAAACTATTAAGGCTTTATTAATCACAAAATATACTGGGACTTTACAACTTGAGTTGTAGAACAACAAAAAAACCCACAGGCCTGGTAAACACATCTCTTCCAAAAACATTCTCAACGCATTCCTGTTCAGTCCTCACCACTGTACAGGTTGACATTTAAAATCCAAAGGTAATGGCTCTCCCCCACTTCCTGGGCTTCCAAAGTTATAAAAAACCCCACCCTCATGCACATGCACTGTGCAGTGACTATGCTGTCTCTGTCCCATGACCTGATGCACACATGAGGTAGAGTGAATCAACATCTATACAGCCAGGGTCAGAACTACTACGGTAACTTCAGAAATAAGCAACTGAAGCACTATGGTCATGGATGACAAACAGCAATTACAAGCAAAAGCAGCAGACTTGGCAAGAACACATCGCGGTGTCTAGAGGCCACATGAGTTCATAGCAGCACTTTTTCAGTCAGACATAGCTTTCAAAGTCTCTGAACTGAGCTTTACATTAGAGTACAGAATGCGGTACTTCGTTTTGAACTAACAAGCCTACACATAAAACAAATACGCCAAGATGGTTTTGTTTGCTAATGAATGGCATTAAGCAACTTATTTATAAACATAATGCTCTATTACTAAGACACTAGAGAAAACAAGAGAAACAGCCAATTGTTCTCTGCCAAAAGTGCCCACCAATGTCCAAACTGATTTTAAAAACAGCCATTCCACAAGGCTTAAAATGGTAAGACAGGCAGTAAGTGAAGGAAATAGTGAAACCTCTTCATTTGTTTCCCTTGGTGGTTTTAAAAAATTCTTTCTTAATTATAGTTGTAACAAAAATAGTGCAGATTACATGCTTATTATAGAGCTGAGAAGTCCTGAAAGAACTGCCCAGGCTCAGGTATAGTTCTTGGTTCTGAAATCTGAAAGTAAATACCTCACAAATGTTGGCTACTGTTGCAGCATGCTATTAAAAACTCTAGTTACAGTACAATTTGATGGAATGCCACTTTAAGACAGTCAACATTCACTCAATACAAAAATCACCAAAAATTCTTCAGAAGCAACAAAGTTTGTTAACTGTTACTGTCTACATTTCTGTCCTATGAAAGAATAATGACTCCTATATGGATACCTCACATTCAGGGGATTTTGTAATTTGTACATAAACTTGTAATAGTCTATGCATGGTTTTACTTTTACATGCAAAAGTAATTAGTAGGCATATCCTTCTATTACTAAAAGCAAACATTAATGGAAAGAGATCTATCCTGGAACTCAAACACTTGCTTTCTAGCCTGAAGAGTTATTCAGTTTTTGTTCTTGAGATGAAGTTTGTACTTTTATGTATATTAAAATGACCAAGCTGCAGACCCATCAACTCCTCACTATTCTGCAGTAGTTGTTTCTCCCATACGAAATCTCCAAAGAAACGAGACAGGAGAAAAGGTGAGCACACGCTCGACCTGTCTCAAATCAGAGTGCCTGGCCAAGTCCTTCACTTGAGGTTTACCTGAACACCCTTTCCTCGTCCTCTCCCTGCTCGGGAGACAAGCACTCCTGCCTCTTCGCAACCCCCTCTTCTCCCCCTAAAGCAACCACTCGCTGAGCTTCGGGGAGGCGCCAGCCCTCCCAGGCCCGGAGGCTCTTGCTCCCCATAACCCGCACCCAGGGGTGAGGAGGCCGCCGGCCCGGAGAGCCCCGGAGTCATTGTGCTGAGGGAGACGATCGCAGCTGTCAAGGCGCAGCTCGCCCTGCCGCGGGCGGGCGGCGAGGAGGGTCAGCAGCCCCGCGCCGCGGCAGCGCCCGCCCGCCCTTCCCCAGCTGTCCTCCGGGCCCCGCAACGCCAGCACGGGCGAGAGGCCTGCGGAGCAGGGGCTGCCTCCGGAGCCAGGAGCCCAGGCGGGCGCCATGCTAAAAACCAAAATGGCTGCCCCAGGGAAAGGAGCCCAGCTCAGGCCGTGAGGGGCTGCGCCTCGCCGGCCCCGCCGGCCGGCGACGCCGCTTCGCTCGCCCTATCTCGCCCAGGTACCGTCCCCGAGCCACAGCTACCGGATCGGCCTCAGGGGCCCAACGGGCTCCGCTCGCCCGGGCAGCTCGGCTCCCGCACCCCGAGCGCGGCCCAGTCCCCAGAGCCCACCGAGCCGGTCCCAGCCCGCCCTCGCCCCCCGTACCTGAAGCTCAGCCCGCTCCACCTCCCAGTGCGCCCTCTCCATCTCGAAGCGAGCCCACTCGTGCTGGATGTAGTGCAGGATCCCCGGGATGGTGTAGTGCTGGGGCCGGGACAGCTCGGCGGGGCCCGCCGCCTCCTGACCAGCCGGGGCCGCGGGGCCCTGGGGCTGCTGCGGTTGCCCTCCTCCTCCTCCGCCGGCTCCGGCCCCCACGCAGCCCCCGCCCGACTGCAGGTTCATGCTCCCACCCGCCTGCGACGGTGGCTGCTGCGGTCTCGGGGCGGCCGCCATCCCACCGCCTCCTCCGGCTCCGGGGTGCTCGTCCATTGTCTGCGGGGAGCCCTCCTCCTCGTCCCGCGGCGGGGGCCTGGAGCAGGGGCCAGGGAGGGGGTGAGCGGAGCTGGCTGGGGCGGGGAGGAGGGGGGCGGGCCGGGCGCGGGGAGGGGGGGGGGGCTGCGCCGAGCAGTATCCGGGTGTCAGAGCAGCGCCGAGCCGCCGCCAGCCGCCATTACAGCCGCCGAGCCATCGGCCCACCCACCCGCGGCCGGGCGGGGAGGGGAGGGGGGAGCGGCGCGGCGCATGCCGGGAAATCGCTCCCCTCGCCCGCCGGCTTCCTCCTGCCGGACGGGCAAGACGGCGGAGTGCGCGTGCGCAGGAGGGGAGGTGAGCGCCGTGCCCCGCGGGCGGGGGAGCGGGTCGGGGCCGGGAGACGCCTCTCGGGGCTGGGGTGGCGGCACACCGCCCAGGGGACAGCCGTGGGGCAGCGGCCCCTGCCGCTGGCTGTCTCCCTCTTGTCGCGCTGCCCCCGCCCGCCCCGGGGCAACCCGCCGTCGGCAGCCACCGCCCTGAGGAGAGGGGAGGGGAGGCCCCGCCCCGCCCGCGGCCCGGCCCCAGGTGGGTCGGTGTCGCGGCGGGCGGCCCAGGCCCGGCCGCTGCGGGGGAGCGCGGCCGGGTGGTTTCCGTCCGCTCTGACGTGAAAAGCGGAAGTGGTGGCGTTATATGTTGAGGCGGCGACAGTTGGGTTCGCCGGGGCCGCGGCTGCTCCGCGCCTCGGGAGTGTCAAACGCCCTCGGAAGAGTCCGCGGGAATGCCGCTGGGCCGGGGCCTGCTTCCTAAACCGGCGTGCGAACAGCAAATCGGGGGTTAAGACGCCTAAGTCTCTCAAACTCAGTGCTGTTTAATGGTGCGCTCAATTTGCCCCGCAAGGTGATTTTAGAATAGATTTCTTAAATTTATGGTATGTCTCTGGAAACTGGCTAATCTTTTTTTAAATGAATGGTCATCTTCCTGGTATCTCAATGGTAAGGGATGTGTGTAATGTATTTCCACCTTGATGAGAAGGGACAGCGCACAATGTTTACTATTCAAAAGTCCTTTCCGTGTGAGGAAGGTTTTGCAAGAAATTACTGGTTTATTTGGTCTGGCTCAGTTTTATCTGTGATAGCAATGCAGTGTTTGATGCTGTAGTTTGGATGTGGTGAAATTACCTCAGTTGCAAAATGTTGCTGTGAAATGCAATATTTACAAATTATCATCGCATCCTATTTGAAATGATCTCTAGGTGACCCATTGTAAGTAAGCTGGGAGCTTGGTTTTGTCTTCAAAATATTTATATGCTGTACTCATTCAGTAAGAAAATTGATAGGTTCCTAAACAGGGCTCATTCTTGACAGAGCTGGAATTCTGTTAATTACTGAAAAAATAAATACTGCCT